>NW_024038033.1:0-99631 GCF_016077235.1 Cyprinodon tularosa | reverse complement strand
CCAAGGACCAAGCCAAGGACTAGCCAAGAACCAACCAAGGACTAGCCAAAAACCAAAAGAAGAACCAGCCAAGGACTAACCAAGGACCAGCCAAGGACCAGCCAAGGACTAACCAAGGACCAGCCAAGGACCAGCCAAGGACTAACCAAGGACCAGCCAAGGACCAACCAAGGACTAACCAAGGACCAGCCAAGGACCAGCCAAGGACTAACCAAGGACCAGCCAAGGACCAGCCAAGGACTAACCAAGGACTAACCAAGGACCAGCCAAGGACTAACCAAGGACTAACCAAGGACCAGCCAAGGACCAGCCAAGGACTAACCAAGGACTAACCAAGGACCAGCCAAGGACTAACCAAGGACTAACCAAGGACCAGCCAAGGACTAACCAAGGACCAGCCAAGGACCAGCCAAGGACTAGCCAAAGGCCAGCCAAGGAAAGTGGGGACATTTTGAATGGCTACTACTGTAGCATTAGCATTAGCATTAGCGGACCTGGGAACTGGCTGGCAGACAGTTTGGCCTGAGAATGGACAAGTGTGCCACTTAACTGGCTGATTAAAACTTATAGTTATCAATTTAAATGTTCTCATTTGTTTTAAATAAGCGTCCCCCTTGTTCCGCAATTTGCTCGGTGCCTGTTGTTTCTTTTTTTAATGCTTGGATTAAAAAAAAAAAACCTGTGTTACAATAGATTCTTTATAGAGGAAGTTGGGATCTACCTCCAAAGCAACCTCACTCACCATCAGCTTAGCTTCAAATGACTTGAACCATTTTACTTCCACATCCACCTGAGAATAAGTTCCACAGAACAAACAAGGAGTCTAAATCCTGACTGAGCTCCATATTTACTCAATATTATCACATTAATGTTCCTGATTCATTGCCTTAACATCCATGATGTGTATCTCCATCCCATCCTAAAGGAGCTTGGTAGCTCTGAGCTCTTATGTTGTAGAAACCAGTTTGAAATGGTTTAAAATCGTAGGGAAGCGGCCGTTCCAACCGTTGCATTTGCGAATTCTCCCGAGTGGTTCCCGACTTTACACGAGTGAATAAAGTGAATGTGATTGGTTGTTTATCCAGGGGGTGGGATTGTTGTGGCGGAAGGTTTGCAAGCACATTTGGTTGTGGCAGGTTTGTAGGAAGCATCTTGCTAACCAGTTAGCATCTTAGTGCTAGCAGGTTCCCAGTGGGAAATTCCACTGGGACCCTCTAGTAAACCTGCAGATGGAGAGTGAAGTGATCTGTTAGGAACATAAGGAACAATCAGATCTCTGATATCAGATGGAGCTTGGCCATTTAAGGCTTTGTATGTGAGAAGGAGGATTTTAAATTCTATTCTGGATTTAACAGGAATATCTTTGGAATATTTATAATATATTGAATGTTTTCATGTGTTCAACCAGAGAAACTCCAACCATCCGGTTGAGCGTCTCTGGTTCATGGATTGTTTGGGTGCCTAAAAGTCCAGAGATGTTTCCTCTTCCTTCTCCTGCGTCTATCTGAGCCTCGCTGGGTTTTATTTTAGGCCTGCTTTTCACTACCCTCTCGTGACATCACTATTACTGTACTAACAGGAAGCTCTAAAGTGGAACAGGAAAGAAAACAGGAAGTGAAAAACACACAGACCAAAGCTTGTGTTGAGGGAAACAGATTTTTCTTTAGCTCACATGTTTGCCTGGAGTAGAAATCAGCCTGTTAGTGAGGAGGAGGAGGATGGTTAAATCAAATTTTGTTTTTGGAAACTTAAGTATTTATTCACCTTTTATTCTGTAAATCATCTAAACATTTACTACGGATTGGAAATGTTTCCCTTCCAATATCTCTGTTCTAATGTATGTAGCTATGAAATGTTATCCAGATTGTCCCCGTCTTAAATAGATCTTGATTTTAAATTTTTGTTTTTAAAGTGCTTCATATAAATCAGCAGAATTATTGTCAAGTGTGAGAGATTACCGTGTCGCTAATGAGGCTGCTCTTCTGTCAGACCAGCAGACCCCATCAGACCAACATACCCCATCAGACCAGCATACCCCATCAGACCAGCAGACCCCATCAGACCAACATACCCCATCAGACCAGCATACCCCATCAGACCAGCGTACCACATCAGACCAGCACACCCCATCAGACCAACATACCCCATCAGATCAGCAAACCCCATCAGACCAACATACCCCATCAGACCAACACACCCCATCAGATCAGCATACCCCATCAGACCAACATACCTCATCAGACCAGCATACCCCATCAGACCAGCGTACCCCATCAGACCAGCACACCCCATCAGACCAACATACCCCATCAGATCAGCAAACCCCATCAGACCAGCATACCCCATCAGACCAGCATACCCCATCAGACCAACACACCCCATCAGACCAACATACCCCATCAGACCAACATACCCCATCAGACCAACATACCCCATCAGACCAACACACCCCATCAGACCAACATACCCCATCAGACCAACATACCCCATCAGACCAACATACCCCATCAGACCAACATACCCCATCAGACCAGCAAACCCCATCAGACCAGCAAACCCCATCAGACCAGCATACCCCATCAGACCAACATACCCCATCAGACCAACATATCCCATCAGACCAGCAAACCCCATCAGACCAACATATCCCATCAGACCAGCAAACCCCATCAGACCAGCATACCCCATCAGACCAACATACCCCATCAGACCAGCAAACCCCATCAGACCAACATACCCCATCAGACCAACATACCCCATCAGACCAACATACCCCATCAGACCAGCAAACCCCATCAGACCAGCAAACCCCATCAGACCAGCAAACCCCATCAGACCAGCATACCCCATCAGACCAACATACCCCATCAGACCAACATATCCCATCAGACCAGCAAACCCCATCAGACCAACATATCCCATCAGACCAGCAAACCCCATCAGACCAGCATACCCCATCAGACCAACATACCCCATCAGACCAGCAAACCCCATCAGACCAACATATCCCATCAGACCAGCATACCCCATCAGATCAGCATACCCCACCAGATCAGCAAACCCCATCAGACCAACATACCCCATCAGACCAGCATACCCCATAAGACCAGCGTACCCCATCAGACCAGCATACCCCATCAGACCAGCATACCCCATCAGACCAGCGTACCCCATCAGACCAGCAAACCCCATCAGACCAGCATACCCCATCAGACCAGCAAACCCCATCAGACCAGCAAACCCCATCAGACCAGCATACCCCATCAGACCAGCGTACCCCATCAGACCAACATATCCCATCAGACCAGCAAACCCCATCAGACCAACATACCCCATCAGACCAACATACCCCATCAGACCAACATATCCCATCAGACCAGCATACCCCATCAGATCAGCATACCCCACCAGATCAGCAAACCCCATCAGACCAGCAAACCCCATCAGACCAGCATACCCCATCAGACCAGCATACCCCATCAGACCAGCAAACCCCATCAGACCAGCAAACCCCATCAGACCAGCATACCCCATCAGACCAACATATCCCATCAGACCAGCATACCCCATCAGACCAACATATCCCATCAGATCAGCATACCCCACCAGATCACCATAACCCATCAGACCAGCAAACCCCATCAGACCAGCATACCCCATCAGACCAACATACCCCATCAGACCAGCAAACCCCATCAGACCAGCAAACCCCATCAGACCAGCATACCCCATCAGACCAGCAAACCCCATCAGACCAGCAAACCCCATCAGACCAGCATACCCCATCAGACCAACATACCCCATCAGACCAGCAAACCCCATCAGACCAGCAAACCCCATCAGACCAGCATACCCCATCAGACCAACATACCCCATCAGACCAGCAAACCCCATCAGACCAGCAAACCCCATCAGACCAGCAAACCCCATCAGACCAGCATACCCCATCAGACCAGCAAACCCCATCAGACCAGCATACCCCATCAGACCAACATACCCCATCAGACCAACATACCCCATCAGACCAGCAAACCCCATCAGACCAGCATACCCCATCAGACCAGCAAACCCCATCAGACCAGCATACCCCATCAGACCAGCGTACCCCATCAGACCAGCAAACCCCATCAGACCAGCAAACCCCATCAGACCAGCATACCCCATCAGACCAGCAAACCCCATCAGACCAGCAAACCCCATCAGACCAGCATACCCCATCAGACCAGCGTACCCCATCAGACCAACATATCCCATCAGACCAGCAAACCCCATCAGACCAACATACCCCATCAGACCAACATACCCCATCAGACCAACATATCCCATCAGACCAGCATACCCCATCAGATCAGCATACCCCACCAGATCAGCAAACCCCATCAGACCAGCAAACCCCATCAGACCAGCATACCCCATCAGACCAGCATACCCCATCAGACCAGCAAACCCCATCAGACCAGCATACCCCATCAGATCAGCATACCCCACCAGATCAGCAAACCCCATCAGACCAGCAAACCCCATCAGACCAGCATACCCCATCAGACCAGCATACCCCATCAGACCAGCAAACCCCATCAGACCAGCAAACCCCATCAGACCAGCATACCCCATCAGACCAACATATCCCATCAGACCAGCATACCCCATCAGACCAACATATCCCATCAGATCAGCATACCCCACCAGATCACCATAACCCATCAGACCAGCAAACCCCATCAGACCAGCATACCCCATCAGACCAACATACCCCATCAGACCAGCAAACCCCATCAGACCAGCAAACCCCATCAGACCAGCATACCCCATCAGACCAGCAAACCCCATCAGACCAGCAAACCCCATCAGACCAGCATACCCCATCAGACCAACATACCCCATCAGACCAGCAAACCCCATCAGACCAGCAAACCCCATCAGACCAGCATACCCCATCAGACCAACATACCCCATCAGACCAGCAAACCCCATCAGACCAGCAAACCCCATCAGACCAGCAAACCCCATCAGACCAGCATACCCCATCAGACCAGCAAACCCCATCAGACCAGCATACCCCATCAGACCAACATACCCCATCAGACCAACATACCCCATCAGACCAGCAAACCCCATCAGACCAGCATACCCCATCAGACCAGCAAACCCCATCAGACCAGCATACCCCATCAGACCAGCGTACCCCATCAGACCAGCAAACCCCATCAGACCAGCAAACCCCATCAGACCAGCATACCCCATCAGACCAGCAAACCCCATCAGACCAGCAAACCCCATCAGACCAGCATACCCCATCAGACCAGCGTACCCCATCAGACCAACATATCCCATCAGACCAGCAAACCCCATCAGACCAACATACCCCATCAGACCAACATACCCCATCAGACCAACATATCCCATCAGACCAGCATACCCCATCAGATCAGCATACCCCACCAGATCAGCAAACCCCATCAGACCAGCAAACCCCATCAGACCAGCATACCCCATCAGACCAGCATACCCCATCAGACCAGCAAACCCCATCAGACCAGCAAACCCCATCAGACCAGCATACCCCATCAGACCAACATATCCCATCAGACCAGCAAACCCCATCAGACCAGCAAACCCCACCAGATCACCATAACCCATCAGACCAGCAAACCCCATCAGACCAGCATACCCCATCAGACCAACATACCCCATCAGACCAGCAAACCCCATCAGATCAGCAAACCCCATCAGACCAGCATACCCCATCAGACCAGCAAACCCCATCAGACCAGCAAACCCCATCAGACCAGCATACCCCATCAGACCAACATACCCCATCAGACCAGCAAACCCCATCAGACCAGCAAACCCCATCAGACCAGCATACCCCATCAGACCAACATACCCCATCAGACCAGCAAACCCCATCAGACCAGCAAACCCCATCAGACCAGCAAACCCCATCAGACCAGCATACCCCATCAGACCAACATACCCCATCAGACCAGCAAACCCCATCAGACCAGCAAACCCCATCAGACCAGCAAACCCCATCAGACCAACATACCCCATCAGACCAGCATACCCCATCAGACCAGCAAACCCCATCAGACCAGCAAACCCCATCAGACCAACAAACCACATCAGACCAGCAAACCCCATCAGACCAGCAAACCACATCAGACCAGCAAACCCCATCAGACCAGCATACCCCATCAGACCAACATACCCCATCAGACCAACATACCCCATCAGACCAGCAAACCCCATCAGACCAGCATACCCCATCAGACCAGCAAACCCCATCAGACCAGCATACCCCATCAGACCAGCGTACCCCATCAGACCAGCGTACCCCATCAGACCAACATATCCCATCAGACCAGCAAACCCCATCAGACCAACATACCCCATCAGACCAACATACCCCATCAGACCAACATATCCCATCAGACCAGCATACCCCATCAGACCAGCAAACCCCATCAGACCAGCATACCCCATCAGACCAGCGTACCCCATCAGACCAACATATCCCATCAGACCAGCAAACCCCATCAGACCAACATACCCCATCAGACCAACATACCCCATCAGACCAACATATCCCATCAGACCAGCATACCCCATCAGATCAGCATACCCCACCAGATCAGCAAACCCCATCAGACCAGCAAACCCCATCAGACCAGCATACCCCATCAGACCAGCATACCCCATCAGACCAGCAAACCCCATCAGACCAGCAAACCCCATCAGACCAGCATACCCCATCAGACCAACATATCCCATCAGACCAGCAAACCCCATCAGACCAGCAAACCCCACCAGATCACCATAACCCATCAGACCAGCAAACCCCATCAGACCAGCATACCCCATCAGACCAACATACCCCATCAGACCAGCAAACCCCATCAGATCAGCAAACCCCATCAGACCAGCATACCCCATCAGACCAGCAAACCTCATCAGACCAGCAAACCCCATCAGACCAGCATACCCCATCAGACCAACATACCCCATCAGACCAGCAAACCCCATCAGACCAGCAAACCCCATCAGACCAACATACCCCATCAGACCAACATACCCCATCAGACCAGCAAACCCCATCAGACCAGCAAACCCCATCAGACAAGCAAACCCCATCAGACCAGCAAACCCCATCAGACCAGCATACCCCATCAGACCAGCAAACCCCATCAGACCAGCAAACCCCATCAGACCAGCAAACCCCATCAGACCAACATACCCCATCAGACCAACATACCCCATCAGACCAGCAAACCCCATCAGACCAGCAAACCCCATCAGACAAGCAAACCCCATCAGACCAGCAAACCCCATCAGACCAGCATACCCCATCAGACCAACATACCCCATCAGACCAGCAAACCCCATCAGACCAGCAAACCCCATCAGACCAGCAAACCCCATCAGACCAACATACCCCATCAGACCAGCATACCCCATCAGACCAACATACCCCATCAGACCAGCAAACCCCATCAGACCAACATACCCCATCAGACCAGCAAACCCCATCAGACCAGCAAACCCCATCAGACCAGCATACCCCATCAGACCAACATACCCCATCAGACCAACATACCCCATCAGACCAGCAAACCCCATCAGACCAGCATACCCCATCAGACCAGCAAACCCCATCAGACCAGCATACCCCATCAGACCAGCGTACCCCATCAGACCAGCATACCTATAGTCAGTACTCATGCGTGAGATGTCAAATTTGCGTTTATTTCTTTCATTTTGTACAAAAAATAGGCTTTAAACTACCTCAACTGGTCTGTATCCCTTTAGTCATCTACAAGAAAAACAGTTTAAGGTCAGATGGCCATACGCTTCAAAAAACACCAAAAAGTAAGTAATTAAATAGTTTTTTAATTAAGGGATAAACCGATATTGACTATGGGCTGGTCTGACCGGTTATGCTCAACCAACAGAAAACCGTTCCTACTGTAGGAAAGTAATGGTCGTAATGCTGGGCCTTGGAGGGCCAGGGATGGACCAGTACCCGGACCAAACTGAACACTTTCCCTGATTCCTCAGGTTCTTTTCAGACTCGATACCTGGCACCCTAGCAAGTCAGTTTAAGGTCTTCATAACAAAAAACCTTCTTGTTTGCCTCCATCCTATCTGTCCTCAAATCTTTCAGAGAGTTCCCATCAACCAGTTAGGCTGTTCTGTCAGCCCAGCATACCCTTAGTAATACGCAAGCGGGCGCATTATCATTATTAGCGGTTATCAGCTCCATAATATGGCTTCAGATTGTGCCAGTAGGCTCAGTAGGTTGTTATCATCGAGTTAATCCTAATCCTAACCTTAGAGTAATTCATTCCCCTCCGCAGAATTCATCTATTTATGTGTATCTGATAAATAACTTCAGTAGATTTTCATGTAAAAAATAAATAAATAAACATAAAATGATCCGCAGGGCGTTCATATTAAACAAACTAAAAACAAATAAATCTCATATCCTGTCAGCTCAGTTGTAGAATCCTCTACTTATAAACATCGAATGTCGATCATTCGTTTCAAAGACCCTCTTCAAACGGACATGCAATGTTTGTTTTTAAAGCTAATGTATGTAACGGACTTATTTTTTTATTTCCTTTTTTTGCACAAAACTATGACAAAAGCCTGACTAGATTGGGAAATAAAACAGCGGGATTGGATTTAAGGAGGACGCCCCATTAAATGGAAAAAAGTGCTAGAGGGGTCTGAAAAGTCAGTTAACTTATTTTTTTTTTCAGTGGCCCTAATCCTCTTCTGTATCTACCTGCTCACAATGCACGACTAAATAGTGCGTCGGGCGACGACGTACTTGGATGTGGCTGAGCAGGTGTGGCTGCTGCGGTCTGTCGATTTTGCAGACAGAGCTGCATTTCACTCATTGCATCCCCGCCACGCTGCTGGGTTCACATCTGAGAGGAGGAATGAAAAGAAGAATCCTTGTTTTGCGCACTGAGCGATTTGCCCGCGACGGTCCCGATTCCTCATCGGGAGGTGCTCATGAGAGGCCGATCGCCGCTTGTAACCCCCTGTACACTACACGACTCACCACACACGATCAAACTGAAAGTCGGGCCTATCGGTAAATTCTCGCAACGCTGGAAAATTGCCCCGAAAATCGCACAGTGTACGCCCGGCTTTAGGGAAAATGGGGACGAGCGTGTAGGACAGCCTTACGTAAACATATCACCACAATGATTGACAGGTAGGAGGACCACTTATTAAGATGATCCACCCGGAAAAACAACGTCCTCCACTAAACCTTTAAATAAGGCAACTACCAAAAGGAAAAAGATGATTTATGTTTAAAACCAGTGACGAAAATAGCTGAGGTGGATAATATCTAATGATCTTATTCTAAAAGCATGATAATATCATTAGCCTGCTCAATAAAGGACAAATTTGATCACTTTAAAAAATGTTTTCCCTTTTTTTAGATCATTTTTTTAGTGTTATAAAACCAATCTTTCTTGTGTAATCCAAGGCTACAGAGCGGCTAGTGACGATATTTATCTTCTCAAGATCACAGTAGAGTCACCAGGAAGTTGCCTCAAGGAAAGAGGAGCGATAATCTGACAAGAATATTAATAAAGTAAAAATTAAACATAGAGTAAACTGTTTTAATTTATTTTCCTTTCATGCTTCATAAAGCTGACAGTTTTATCTCCATATTGTTCATCATTCTTTGCATCTTCTGACTCTGCAGTGCAGCAGCGACGGTACGGCTGTTTTTGGCATACGTCTACCACTGGTGATGCCATCAGAGATGCAACGCTGTTTGATGATTACATAAATGACAGAGACGCCGCCGTCGGTTAAACCGTAGCCCCGCTCACGCCTCCCCTCCCCCAACTTCCTACCAACGCAGCAAACTGTGAAAAACTTCACATGGTGGCTGGTTGAGGTTAAAGTGACGCCGCCTGCACAGGTTCAGAAAACATCTGAAGGCTTTAGAGAGCTCAGAGATTAACCCCTTAGTGACCGGTTTGGAGACTGAGTTAAACAATTTTTTTTTTCCACTTGTGTTTTTGCTTTCAGTCAGATAAAGAGAAGTTATTCACTTCAAGATTGCACCAATTATTAGTGTAAATTTGGTCTGAGGCTAATTAGTGACTATTGGCATCTAAGGAGTAACAGAAAATTTTCTATCCCAACATGTTTACTAATTTATTTTCACTGTTTTGCTCATATAAGGCAAATGGATGAAGTCAAACTACATGTGTTTGAACAAATTTTACTTTTTTTTTTTTTACATCATCTTACTGTTTTAAATTGACCTAATTCTTTAAAATTCAACTTGCAATACTGCCTAGGAGCTAAGCCTTGCTCGCCATGGGAAAACAGTGTTAGAAAAAACTGAAACTGAAATAAAACAAAAATAAAAAAAGCAAAAAAATGTAAAATTTGTAATTTTGAAAAACTTGAATATTGGAAAATATGAAATCTTAAACTCTTTAAACATTTCTGTTAATTATGATGTTTTTCAAAGATTCATTACTGGGTTTAGTGTTTTTTTTTCTTTTACATTTCAATTTACAAACACAGTCCTTACAAAGATAATGGAACAAACTTCACTCCATACAATCCGGGATCAAACCGTAAATTTTAAGTGAAACTATTAGAGTTTAGAGACGCCGTCTCAGCAGTATGGAAGAAAAACAGTGTCATTGGAATCTGCCTTTTTTTGTACAATATATTTTAAACACAGAATTTTTTTTACACATTGAATTCCTTAAACTGAGTTTTTAACTGGGTTAGGGTTAGAAGCTGCTCGACGGCATCGAGTGTAGATTGCTTTGGCTTCAGTTCACCAAAAGGTCAACCCATTTGCAGCTGAATTTTTTTTGCAGGCAAATTTTTTGAAGCAGAATTTTGTTGCAAATACATTTTTTTTGCAGGCACATTTTTTGCAGCTGAATTTTATTGTGGCTGAATTTTTACTAGATAAAAATTCAGTGTAAGTAATTCAATGTGTAAAAAAAATTCTGTGTTTAAAATACGATGTCCAAAAAAGGCAGATTCCAACGAGACAGTTTTTCTTCCATACAGGAGCAACAAACAGCATTTTCCATGTAGACGGAGCAGAGGAAATGAAGCCCTTCTTTTTCCAGTTCCAGCAGAGAGAAACGTGATCATTTCCACTCAGAGGGAAACATTTTCTCCATGTGATTAAATTACAGCCATTGGAGGGTAGGAGCCTGAACGTTGCTTTAGTAATAAATAGATCAATGTTCTGCGCTACACTGCAAAAAATGTAAATCTAGGTATTTTTTTCTGAAAATAGGGGATTTTGTTTTGAATTGCGCGGATACGTGAGACACTTTGAAAATGAAGCAAGACAATTTACATTTAAAATAAGAAAAACAATTGCAGCCTCTTATTTCAAGTGCATTTTATCTAATTATCTTATTTTAAGGGTAAAAATACTCATTCCATTTGCAAAATATCTGATTTTCCTATTAGGAAAGTATTAGGGCAAGGCTAGATATTTTTTTTTCTTCTATTTTGAGAATAAAGTCGTAAAATTACGGGAATAAAGTCGTAAAATTATTTGAATAAAGTAAAATTATGAGAATAAAGTCGTAAAATTATGAGAATAAAGTCTTAAAATCACGGGAATAAAGTCGTAAAATTACGAGAATAAAGTCGTAAAATTATTTGAATAAAGTAAAATTATGAGAATAAAGTCGTAAAATTACGAGAATAAAGTCGTAAAATTATTTGAATAAAGTAAAATTATGAGAATAAAGTCGTAAAATTACGAGAATAAAGTCGTAAAATTATTTGAATAAAGTAAAATTATGA
The DNA here is from genome assembly GCF_016077235.1 of Cyprinodon tularosa. Classification (NCBI taxonomy): domain Eukaryota; kingdom Metazoa; phylum Chordata; class Actinopteri; order Cyprinodontiformes; family Cyprinodontidae; genus Cyprinodon; species Cyprinodon tularosa. Next base: position 87,805 of record NW_024038033.1, on the reverse strand, counting down.
GAATAAAGTCGTAAAATTATTTGAATAAAGTCGTAAAATTATTTGAATAAAGTAAAATTATGAGAATAAAGTCGTAAAATTACGAGAATAAAGTCGTAAAATTATTTGAATAAAGTAAAATTATGAGAATAAAGTCGTAAAATTACGAGAATAAAGTCGTAAAATTATTTGAATAAAGTAAAATTATGAGAATAAAGTCTTTAAATTACGAGAATAAAGTCGTATAATTACGGGAATAAAGTCGTAAAATTACGAGAATAAAGTCGCAAAATTATTTGAATAAAGTAAAATTATGAGAATAAAGTCTTTAAATTACGAGAATAAAGTCGTAAAATTATGAGAATAAAGTCGTAAAATTACGAGAATAAAGTTGTAAAATTATTTGAATAAAGTAAAATTATGAGAATAAAGTCATAAAATTACGAGAATAAAGTCGTAAAATTATTTGAATAAAGTAAAATTATGAGAATAAAGTCTTTAAATTACGAGAATAAAGTCGTAAAATTACGAGAATAAAGTCGTAAAATTACGAGAATAAAGTTGTAAAATTATTTGAATAAAGTAAAATTATGAGAATAAAGTCATAAAATTACGAGAATAAAGTCGTAAAATTATTTGAATAAAGTAAAATTATGAGAATAAAGTCTTTAAATTACGAGAATAAAGTTTTTAAATTACGAGAATAAAGTCTTTAAATTACGAGAATAAAGTCTTTAAATTACGAGAATAAAGTCTTTAAATTACGAGAATAAAGTCGTAAAATTATTTGAATAAAGTAAAATTATGAGAATAAAGTCTTTAAATTACGAGAATAAAGTCGTAAAATTACGAGAATAAAGTTGTAAAATTACGAGAATAAAGTCGTAAAATTATTTGAATAAAGTAAAATTATGAGAATAAAGTCGTAAAATTATGAGAATAAAGCCGCAATATTATTTGAATAAAGTAAAATTACGAGAATAAAGCCATAAAATTACGAGGATAAAGTCGTAAAATTACGAGAATAAAGTCGTAAAATTATTTGAATAAAGTAGAATTATGAGAATAAAGTCGTCAAATTACGAGAATAAAGTCGTAAAATTATTTGAATAAAGTAAAATTATGAGAATAAAGTCTTAAAATTACGAGAATAAAGCCGTAATATTATTTGAATAAAGTAAAATTATGAGGAAAAAGTCGTAAAATTACGAGAATAAAGCCGTAATATTATTTGAATAAAGTAAAATTATGAAAATAAAGTTGTAAAATTACGAGAATAAAGCCGTAAAATTATTTGAATAAAGTAAAATTATGAGAAAAAAGTCGTAAAATTACGAGAATAAAGCCGTAATATTATTTGAATAAAGTAAAATTGTGAAAATAAAGTCGTAAAATTACGAGAATAAAGCCGTAATATTATTTGAATAAAGTAAAATTATGAGAATAAAGTCGTAAAATTACGAGAATAAAGTCGTAATATTATTTGAATAAAGTAAAATTATGAAAATAAAGTCGTAAAATTACGAGAATAAAGCCGTAATATTATTTGAATAAAGTAAAATTATGAGAATAAAGTCGTAAAATTACGAGAATAAAGTCGTAAAATTATTTGAATAAAGTAAAATTATGAGAATAAAGTCGTAAAATTACGAGAATAAAGTCGTAAAATTATTTGAATAAAGTAAAATTATGAGAATAAAGTCTTAAAATTACGAGAAACAAGTTGTATTTTATAACAATTCTTCCCAGAATCCCTTTCTTCCCTAAAATGAGGAATGTGAGCATCATGTGAAGTTAGCATCAGTTTGATAAATCAGGAAATCTTTTAGCAGCAGCATCAAACTGGGCAGGATGTCAAAGTGGACTCTGGTTGCTGATTGGTGGAGCTGGTCTTACATCATCTGATGGACGGAGCTCCTTCCTCTTTGTGTGGTCATCATACCACAGTTGTGGCTCGTTATATTTCAGCTTTATTCTAGAAATATTCTGACTTAATACGCGTAATGTTACAACTTTATTCTCCTAAAGTTAAGACTTCATTCTCGTAATATTACAAATTTTTTCCTTTTATTATTACAACTTTATTCTCAAAATAAATAAAAAAATCTCTAACCTGGCCCTAATATTCCATGGTAAGGGTAAACACAGTTATTTCAGAAAGTTTTTGCAGTGTACGGCAGACAAAGCAGACCGTCCTACATGAGAACCCAGCTGTAAATGATGCACAGAATTCCTCGGCTGGTAATAAACCTCAGAGAAGCAGGAAAACACAGAGTGGATCTATGGAAGACCTGATGAATTAAACAACAGGTCTGCTGATCTAAAATGGTTCAGAGTCGCTGCTGTTTAAAGCCCAAAAGCTGCTGCAGTTAGAGGGAGACTGGATTAACTGATAAACGGTCTGCATGGTGCTGCGGTTTGTTCTCCAGCTGCTGTGTGCATCCCTTCTGGGTACTCTGGCTTCCTCCCACAGTCCAGAGACATGACTGTGTTTCTGAGTTAAGCAGCCGTCCTGCTGACAGACAGATGCTAGAACAGGGATGGATTTTGGTGGAAACCCGACCTGCTGCACGTCTCTGCTCTGCTGCAGCAGCAAACATGCCACTGTTTTCTGTAGCTTTTGATAAACAAGCAACAGTAAAGTATTTCCTGATCAGCCGTAGTTCGAAGGAGGAAACTAAGGATAAAGAAGCTAAAGACTGAGCTGCAACTACAACACTTCTTCCTGCCTGTTGCCTTTTATAAAACCCGTTTTTCTTCCCTTTCAGGCTCGAAACATCCAGACGTCTGAACTGGCAGCCATTAAGATCGTCAAGCTGGATCCTGGTAGGTTGAAGAGTTTAAATGTTCATTTCAAGCACATGACTGAATGTGACTTTATGTACGTCCTTAAAGAATCCTTGAAAGGCGTCATAAAGCCGATTGGTTCTTTAAAACCAGAGCAGCTGTGTGTGACGTTCACCTTGTGGTTTAAATATCAGGAGAAACCTGCAGAAACAGAGTATGGAACTCAATTAGTGTCAAAAATATTCACAAAGTGACAAATGTTTTTCGCATGCGTGTCTCAATGTTTAAAGATCTCTAAAAGTTTCTCAGATTTACACTTTTCCAACGAATAATAATGCACTGAAAAAAAAAACTACCAATGTGTTCGACTCTAATCGTCATGGAGACGGATCGGCAAACACCAGAAAGTTTTTCCAAAATGCTCCAGTGTTTCCACAATAGAAATAGGGATGATCCGTTGCTTCAATATTGTTGTCACAAATAAAGGCCGTCTTTCAATCTGTGTACTTGTGCGTTCTCGAAAGAGTTCATCAGCTTCAGCCCTAGTACGCAGCAGCCAGGGCTAACGTAGCCCGTCTGCAGCAGGCAGGGCTAACTATAGCCCGTCTGCAGCAGCCAGGGCTAACGTTATCCCGTCTGCAGCAGCCATGGCTAACGTTATCCTGTCTGCAGCAGCCAGCGCTAACGTTATCCCGTCTGCAGCAGCCAGCGCTAACGTTATCCCGTCTGCAGCAGCCAGCGCTAATGTTAGCCGGTCTGCAGCAGCCTGGGCTATCTTTAGCCGTCTGCAGCATCCAGGGCTAACGATAGCCGGTCTGCAGCAGCGCGGGCTAACGCTAGCTCTTCTGCAGCATCCAGGGCTAACGCTAGCCCGTCTGCAGCAGCCAGGGCTAACATTAGGCCGTCTGCAGCAACCAGGGCTGACATTAGCCCGTCTGCAGCAACCAGGGCTAACGTTAGCCCGTCTGCAGCAACCGGGGCTAACGTCAGGCAGTCTGCAGCAACCGGGGCTAACGTTAGCCCGTCTAAAGCAACCAGGGCTAACGTTAGCCCGTCTGCAGCAACCAGGGCTAACGTTAGGCCGTCTGCAGCAACCAGGACTAACGTTAGGCCGTCTGCAGCAACCAGGGCTAACGTTAGGCCGTCTGCAGCAACCAGGGCTAACGTTAGGCCGTCTGCAGCAACCAGGACTAACGTTAGGCCGTCTGCAGCAACCAGGACTAACGTTAGGCCGTCTGCAGCAACCGGGGCTAACGTCAGGCCGTCTGCAGCAACCGGGGCTAACGTCAGGCAGTCTGCAGCAACCGGGGCTAACGTCAGGCAGTCTGCAGCAACCGGGGCTAACGTTAGCCCGTCTGCAGCAGCCAGGGCTAACGTTAGCCCGTCTGCAGCAACCGGGGCTAACGTCAGGCCGTCTGCAGCAGCCAGGGCTAACGTTAGCCCTAGCTGCTGCAGACGGGCTAACATAGCCTGTTTGCAGTGTCACTACCCGATCTGACCTGAAAGAACGATCGGTTCTGCGAGGAACGACCCGGATGTACGTATATCTTGATGCGCATGCGCAAATGAGCTGAAGGGCATGCGCATCAAGATATACATCGGGGTCACCCTATATTTTATTAAAAATACCTAAAGGATGTTTTCCCTCCCCAAAAATAGTAAACGTATCATGTGTTAAACATTAATAATGTATTTCCCGACAAAAATAAATGCCTTAAAATCCTATCTGTTTTATCACTCATCTCTTCCCGATCTGCACCGGAAATGGAATCCTACGCTACTTCCGATCGCTAACTTTTTTAGCTTTGGATTTAAACATAAATCTAGTCTTTTTGAGTTTTATTTTATTGTTTTGTTTTAACCTTATGCTATATAATCTAAAGAAAGAAACAACTAAAATGCAGATAAACTAAAATGCAGATAAACATGGTTTAATGATATTTAGCCAGACTGCTCTTAGCATTTCCCATGGTGACGTCAGAGACGCAGTTTAACAAAGAAAATGTAAAAAGCATCAAAATTGTCTCACAAAAGTCAAAGAAAATTTTTTACAGATGTGTATTAGCATTGTTTAGTGAGGTAAGGATATAAATACGTAGTTTTAGTCCAATCATTGCAGGCGTTCATTCAGGCTGTTTGGGAGCCATTAATCTTCCTGAACTGAAACAGCTGTTTCTCTAAGGCTGTTGTATCTTTCCAGACCTGACCCACCTGTATCCTGCAGGTTAGCAGCCAGATGACATTAAGCATTATGTCATACTGCTACAGAGGCGGCCAGGGCTGCAGTTTATAGGTGGATTTAGTTATTAGGCAGCAACTCGCAAACAGCAAAGATGCATCTTGTTTTCTCACTCAGGTTTTTTTTTTTCTACATGGTTTCATTTCCTTGAAACTGGTGCCTACTGTGTTATAATCTGTGCCCACCTCAGTTTCCTCAGAGCCAAACATGCATGTAGGAGTAACTCTGCTAGCTTGATTCTGATATATTTTTTAAAGAGTTTCCCTTTTTTGTTTTTATTTTTATAATGTTTTACCTCTGGTGTTGGATGATGTGCAGCTTAAAGCTTTTTGCAAATCTATTGTACTTTTTTCCGTGAGGTGTAACCATAGAAACCCTAGCTAGCTTGTTTTTTTTTTGTCCACCTGGGAGCTGCTTATTAAAATGTAAAGCTAAAATTAGTAGGGATGCACGATATAATCGGCCCCCTATCGGTATCGGCCTTAAAACTGAATATCGGACATCGGCCACCCCACCGATATTTAACCCGACATTTGATCAGCTTCTGAGTTTCTAAAGTCTAAAAAAAAAAAAAATACTACTTGTTCGTCCTCAAAAACTTTTTTACAGACTTATATCTTCATATGCTGATATATTGCCATTTAAAAACACCATATCAATCTCTTTTACTAATGAAATATTGCTATATGTCATCGTTATGCTACGAAATCCCCCGAAAATTCACCAAATGTTGCCATATTTTTATATGTTGATATATTGACGCGGTATCGATCTATTTTACTAACAAAATCTCACAAGAATTTGCAAAATATCACGAGAGTTTGTAACAGAACGATGAAATTTCATGAGATTTTGAAAGTAAAATAAATTGATACCGCGTTTTTAAAAATCAATTTGATATCAGCATATGAAAATATATTTGAGTATATTATTTTTCAAAGTGTCAGAAATGGATAACAAAACTGCTATTTTCCGCGACTACTTATTTTTGTCCAGCTTTAACATCGGTATCGATATCGGTTATCGGCTACATGAGTTTTAAAATATCGGCATATCAGATATCGGCCAAAATCCCAATATCGTGCGTCCCTAAAAATTAGACTTTTTTTACTTCCATAAGTCCCAGTGGAGTTAATAAGTAGGCAACATAGAGCAGGAGAAGAGAGAGGAGAAAGAAATTCAAGTAATCTCCTCCATTAATCAATATGAGCAATTAATTCCTCTAGAGCCGCTGGAGATGGCTTTAATTCTATTCAGTTTATTTCTATAGCTCCAATTCACATCATGTCATCTCAGGTCACTTTCCAGTTCAACCAGATCATCCAGTCAGATTGATTCAAAGTTTTCTATCTAAGGAAAACCAGCTGATTGCATCGACTCATTGACTCTTCAGCAATCCCTCACACTAAGCATGCTTGTAGCGACAGTGGAGAGGAAAAACTCCCTTTGAACAGGAACAAACCTCCAGCAGAACCAGTCTGGAACACGTCAGATACGTTGATATGTGTTGGAGAGAAGTTCATGATAAGTTACTCAAAGAGTAACTTACACTTAATGTATCTCAACAATCGGATAACTTACCTATAACTTATGGCCCAGCGGGAAATCTTAAGGTATGTTAAAAAATTTCCCGCCATACTTGCCCTACGTAGACGTGTTCCAGCATGTTTCAGCGTACCCATAACTTATCCAACGTATGCCAGCGTTTTTGCCAGATTTTTCGTACATCAGGCATAAGCTGGTCTAAATCATCAATTTTGTTTTTATGAATTTTGTGGGGGGGAAAAAGAGTTTTCAGATCGTCTGTCCTGCAGATTCCTGGTACATACAGGATGTATTCTGCAGCTGTTCTCTGTAGTCGAGGTAAATCTAAAGGTTTGCTATAGAACAACACATGTAGGATTGACTTTGGGTTGATTTGAACTCAGAGCATTTCAACCACCTCACAATACATCGTTATCTGAAGTGCTGATGCTTGTTATTTCAGTATGTATTTACAATTTGCTGAGGTCAGACGTTTCAGGCTCTAACCACAGAAAATGTTTACCTGAATCTCTCTGGACCATAGAAAGGTTGGGAATAAATTTCTACCCGAGTCTTTGAGTCCAGGCCTGGGATTTCGGCTCTGTAATTCTTTTCCTGTTGGTATGAGATCCTTCCTGTGTTTACGATGCGACGCTCTATAAGACGTATTTCTGTGCAGGTGATGACATCACATCCATTCAGCAGGAGATCACCATGATGAAGGAGTGCAAGCACAAAAACATTGTGTCCTACTTCGGCAGCTATCACAGGTTAGCCTGTTCACTTTATCCTTTAACAGGGTTTAACAATAAACCTTAAAATGGACCCTTTAATCATCCCCTCCTCTGCAGCAGAGGCTGATTTAGGAAATGTGGGGCCCTAGGCAAAGGCAGGCAGGGGGCCCTCTGAGTAGATAAGTCAACAAATAAAACAAACCCATTATCTGTTCTAGGTTGTGTCCCTCTCTTCTTGTCCCTTTTCTTCTTGTTTTCCTCTCTATGTTTTGTACTCAGCTGACTTTTCATGCTGTCTCTAAAGGAATGAAAGATTTTTTCTGAGCACTAAGCTCACTTAGCTGATTGCTCCTTCCTGTGTTTCCAAAAAGGCCAAAGTAAATAACCCAGTCCTTCTTTTCACTGTAGACAAGCCATGATCTGCTTATCTGTTCTCCATTTTTCATTTGGATGAAATAATAGCTGCATGAATCATGACAGCAGACAAGATAGAGGAGAGCAGGAGGCGGGGTTACCAATCTACTAATAATTAGCATTTAGCTCCCTTCCCACTGGTAAAAAAAATCTGATCTATGCCCTCGCTGGCAGCTGTGTGGCCTCTGTCCTCCCGCTGGGTTAGATAATGATGATGTCACCAGTGCGACAGACATCAGGAAAGTAAACAATGGAGAGCAACATGGAAAGAAGCCATCCATGTTTAGAAACGGAGTTGTTTCTGCTTGTTAGAGGAGAAGAGACTAGCGCGATGTGTGGAAGTCCGTACGTTGCGTTCATTGGTATCACGTAAACTAGTGTGTCAACCCGGATCTGTAAGGAACTAAAACAGTCTGAATTTTCATAAATGCATATATCTGATTCATAGATCCACAGGATAAGCTCCACACGCGCACAGCACATGATTCACCAAAGTATTTCTGGTCCATCAATAATCATAAATGAAATGACAAAGTACCAGTTGTCTTTAAACTTCACTGCATTTGTGTGTGGATTTTTGAGACTCTCCTTATGTGCCTCGATACACAAATGCATTTTTTTTTATTCAGGGGATGGTTTTCAACCAATCACAGAGCTCCCTTGTATAAGCCAATCATAACAAAGTAATCCACGCGAGATGACTATTTGCTCCGGTCCGATGTTCTGTCAGCTCGGCATAGTAATACGCATTACATAGTTTCCTCTGTCTCCGCTCTCCTTACAGCCAAGCACACTGTTTTATTTCACGATTTAGTCGGGTTTTATAGTTTTGTGCATAAAACAACAAAAAAAAATTCACTAGGTTCGTTACACACATTAACTTAAAAAAACAAACACTGCACGTCGGTTAGCTTTAATAAGCTGAGGATCTATGGAGAGATATTTGTGCCATCGGTTTGAGCGTGCAGGAACCAATCCGAGCGCGCACTGAGACAACACGCGCGCGCGCAAAACCGGTCTGGCGCATGCTCAACTCTGAAAAACCCTCTCAACACACTGTTCTCGCGCTCAGTTTCATCTCTGCGCGTGCTCGAATCCGTCTCTGCTCGCGCTCGACCTGCTCTCTCCGCGCTCAACACCAGCTGTGCGCTCGGCTGTTTCTCCGCTCGACTCTCTGCGCTCGCAACTTCAGCAATGTATGTAAATGAACCATACCATCAGCCAATCACATTCAGCTTCTTTTCATCCAATGAAAGCATTCATTCCTTCTTCTTGTTCTTGTTCTTCTTCTTTTCTATCATGGCGGATCGCAAGCAACTTTAAGGTGCATACCGCCACCTACTGTTCATGAATGTGTGGCAACATTGTTTTACATCTATTAAATTCTATTTTTTTATTTTGTATTCTACAGATAACTAAATAATGCTTTTCTTAATCTATAAATATCCGTTATATTTCCCTTATTTCCCAATAATCCTTTAAGACTCCATTCTTGACCTGTCCTTTCAACTACTCTTCTCAATTTTTCCCTTTCAGGTTCATATGTTTTGCAGTTCATTAATACGTAAGCATTCGTTCCAAATACTACATCCTGTTAAATGAAAAAAATAATAATAAAAAATAAAAAATCAGGAAAATCAAACAACTCTTACAGTTATTTGGTCAACGCTCCTAACCATTTGATGGACAGAAGATAGCACTATAAAATATCTTGAATTATCTCAAATAAACTTCAGTAAAACAGTTATTAGATCATTGCCTCATCCATCTCTTTTACCTGCAATTGACATGGATTTAAATTTGCTGTTTTAAAAGAAAAATAAGGAGGATATTTCTGGTTCAAGTATGGTTAAACAACAGCATTATTTAGTTATCTTCAAAATACAAAATAAAAAAATAGAATTTAATAGATGTAAAACAATGTTGCCACACACTCATGAACAGTAGGTGGCGGTATGCACCTTAAAGTTGCTTGCGATCCGCTATGATAGAAAAGAAGAAGAAGAAGGAATGAATGCTTTCATTGGATGAAAAGAAGCTGAGCGTGATTGGGCAATGGTATGGTTCATTTACATACATTGCTGAAGTTGCGAGCGCAGAGAGTCGAGCGAGCGGAGAAACAGCCGAGCGCACAGCTGGTGTTGAGCGCGGAGAGAGCAGGTCGAGCGCGAGCAGAGATGGAACTGAGCGCAAGAACAGTGTGTTGAGAGGGTTTTTCAGAGTTGAGCATGCGCCAGACCGGTTTTGCGCGCGCGCGTGTTGTCTCACTGCGCGCTCGGATTGGTTCCTGCGCGCTCAAACCGATGGCACAAATATCTCTCCATAAGGATCACAGAGAATTCAATATTTATAGGGAGAGGATTCTACAACCCAGCTGAAAGGATTTTATATTTAATTATTTTTAGTTTGTTTAATATGAACGACATGCAGATCATTTTATGTTTATTTTTTTATTTTTATATGAAGAATTACTTGTTAGGTTTATTATTTATACACAGAGATGGGAAGTACAAATACTTCGTTACTGTACTCAAGTAGATTTTTCTGATATTTTTACTTTACTTTAGTACTTATTTTTATGGCGACTTTTTACTTCTACTCCTTACATTTTTACACAAATATCTGTACTTTCTACTCCTTACATTTAAAAAAATTGTCTCGTTACTTTAGTTTTGAATCATTTCAATGGAGTTACCGTTATTATTTTTCACGTCATCAATACCAAATTCAATCTAATTGGATGGGAATCTACGTTGCATTTGACGCACCACTACAAGATGAATCGACAGATTCGGCGGTATTCATTGGCGGCAAATCATTGCAGCTTGGTGGCGGTGGCGTTAGCATAGCAGCATGGACGACGAGATGATTGAAAATGAACACAACGGAGATCTAGTCCTATTGGCAGACATCCATTTAAAATGTAGGCAACGGCATGAAAAAAGTGGTTTCTACTTTTACTTTTATACTTTAAGTAAATTTACAAGCCTGTACTTTGTTACTTTTACTTGAGTAAAGAAGTTTAATCAGTACTTCCACTTTTACCAGAGTATTTTTTAACACATGTACCTGTACTTTTACTCAAGTACGGAAAGTGAGTACTTTTGCCATCTCTGTTTATACATCATGTGCGTTGTTACTTTGTTAGCCGGATTAGACAGAGCAGAAGGCCTTCCTTCACATTGTGGATGTCACTGTGTGTACGGAGGTCATCTAATCAGGACAGCCTTCGTGTCTTTAGAAATACACAGGATATGGGAACATCTTGGAGCCGGTCTGATAGAGGAGAGCCATCTGTAATTCTTGGGCATAGAGGCAAGATGCATACAGGTCAGGGCATGGATGGCGTGTCAGTTTCTGATACGGACAGCTAAGCTTCCACCTGATGCAACACATAGACTCATGAGGTATAAGAAGGAGGAGATGACCTTCATCGGGGCTCAATCTTTGCCGGACGCTCGCTGACGTTTTTTTGAGCCAACAGCTGTGCAGCTCCAAGCAATTTCTCTCTCCTGTAACGACCTGATCTGGAATAAACTCTTACTTTTTTACTCCTGTTTTATAGTCCTTTTTTTATATGGTTTCACCCCGTTTGAGTTAAGAGTAGTGAATAACTTGCTCCCAGGAAAAGAACCGGTGGGGAAGTTCTGAGGCGCAGCTGCCTTCAGGGGAACATAACTTCCACATTTAACACACTGAAGTTGTTTTACAGATTCACATAAATATATGAATTCTGCGGGGGGGAAGGAATGACTTTAGGATTAATAACTTAATGAGCCTACTGGAACAATCTGAAGCCATTCTATGGGACTGATAACTGATAATTTGCTCCTCATATCCATCTGGAAACCTTCCGTTGAAGTAATTTTGGGAAGGGGCGAAAATACTGGTTAGCTGATTGGCCTATGTTGGTGATAGACGGGCCAAATAAACCAATCAGATCAACGAAGCATATGACGTACTAACAGAGCGACGACGAAGAGGAGCCAATTGATAGATCAAACTCTTGCTGAAACCAGTGGGGAGAAGAGCAAAAACATCTTTTCTTCTGAGAAAAGCCTCCAGAGCAGTGTTTTGCTCTTCTTTCAGTGAAGAAATACTCTGTAATTCCGATAAAACTTGCTCGATAGCCACGCTAACGCTAGTTTCATCGGCTGAAGCCGGCATGTTCTTTAGACTGAACTGTCGCGCTTCTCGTTGCGTCACACCTCAACCCGCCTCAAAGCCAGCGCTGATTGGACGTTCGTTTGGTGAACGGCTCCAAATTTTCTTTCACGGAGAGTCTCCAGACTGATTAGCGAGTGAAATCTTGAAAGCTCGCGAGATCAGGATGGTCTCACCAGGCTAGGTCTGACGCGGTATGCTGAGTTGACAGAACAGCGTTTTTTAGGCCAGTGAACATGGAGTATAAGTTTCCTTTCTAATGGAGGTGTGTCTCCACAGGAACACCAAGCTGTGGATCTGTATGGAGTACTGCGGGGGAGGATCCCTTCAGGACATGTACCAAGGTCCAAACTCCTTCGGTTTCTGTCCCTGACTTTAACGTCTTCTCATTTAACTAAGTCAGATTTTGCTGTGATGTTTTTCTTATTCTGTAAATAAATAAGCTTGTTTTCATTTGTTCTACTTTTTATTTAATAAAATCAATTCAGGTTGAACAATGGCAGCTAGCTAACAGCTAGCAGTGTAGTGTCGTTTTCAGCGTAACTGATGTCAAAGAAAGTTTGACTTTAGGGTGTTTGTTGGTTCTACTTGTTTGCAGTGACGGGTCCGTTAAAGGAGAAGCAGATTGCCTTCGTCTGCAGGGAGACGCTCCAGGTAAGACTTGTTTGAGGTAAAACTGTTGCAGATGAAATCTGCTGGTATCAGCGTTTCGCTTCAGTTTAAAGGCGATAGCTACAAGCTAAAAGAAAACCAAAACAGAACCGTGTTATATTGTTATATCTTTGCTAAATTATGGTGTTATAACAATCGATTGACAGCTCAGCTTTGGTCTTATGAAGAGGCGTTTTGCTAGCACCCTTCAGTTGCATTACTGCCATCTACTGGTAGGAGTGTTACACTTTTATTAGGGGATTGGAACTCGTCAGTTCATTCAGTTTATTTCTATAGTGCCAATTCACACCAAGTCATCTCAAGGTTCTTTACAACCAGATCATCCAGTCAGATTGATTCAAAGTTTTCTATCTAAGGAAAACCAGCTGATTGCATCGACTCATTGACTCTTCAGCAATCCCTCACACTAAGCATGCTTGTAGCGACAGTGGAGAGGAAAAACTCCCTTTGAACAGGAAGAAACCTCCAGCAGAACCAGGCTCAGTGTGAGCGGCCATCTGCTGAGGCCCACTGGGGTTCAAGGAGACAGAAGCAGACGTAGAAAAAGAAGCATAGATACCAAAAGGCAACTGTCAACCAGCTCCACAGGCGGCCCCGTCCAGGAAACACACAGCCAGGCAGACGAGCTCCGAGCCAGCTCCCATGTCAGAGGATGAAGAGAGCACATCCAGTTAGTCACAGTCAGAGAAACAGGACTACACTGGAAAACAGGCCAAGCTCCAACATCTAGAAACAAAGGTGTTGATGGCAGCAGCACAGCTGATATTTCTCTCCAGGATGGAGTCACAGCCAAACAGGAACAGACCAGATGAAGCTACTATGAGAAAAAGCAGAGAGAGCAGAACGTTAGAGATTGAACTAACAGATTCTGCAGAGTGGGAGAATAGAGATAGAATGAAGCAGAATGATGAAAAAGGGGTCCCTATGTCCTCCAGCAGTCTAAGCCTATAGCAGCAGAACTATAGAGATAGCTCAGGATAACCTGAGCCACTCTAACTAGAAGCTTTATCAAAAAGGAAAGTTTTAAGCCTAGCCTTAAAAGTAGACAGGGTGTCTGCCTCAAGGACTAAAACTGGTAGTTGGTTCCACAGGAGAGGAGCCTGAGAACTAAAAGATCTGCCTCCCATTCTACTTTTAGAAATTCTAGGAACCACTAGTAAACCTGCAGATTGAGAGCGAAGTGCTCTGTTAGGAACATCAGGAACAATCAGATCTCTGATATCAGATGGAGCTTGGCCATTTAAGGCTTTATATGTGAGAAGGAGGATTTTAAATTCTATTCTGGATTTAACAGGAAGCCAATGAAGAGAAGCCAGGATAGGAGAGATATGATCTCTCTTTTTCATTTTCAACTTGTAAATTTGGGATTTGTACACACAGCTGCTCAGCTCGTCAAAAGAATTTAATACCTGCTCATCACTGGGTAGGATATGCATCATGGCCACCCAAATATGGCCGCTCCTTCTTGTTCTTTAGTGAGTGCTGTGCTATTTTACAAAGGAGGAGATATTTCTTCCCAGATTCAGACTCAGATTAGCCTCCAGAGAGAAGAACAGTGAGAGGGTGAGAAATGATGTTAGTTCCTGCAAAATGAATGAGAGCTATTTATAGTACTTCCCTGATGAGTCAATCTGCCAGGAATGATAATTAATAAGAAAGAAATGGGATGGAGTCCATCTAAATGACCCTCTGCCTTCTCTTTCAGGGTCTGCATCACTTGCATGAAACGGGCAAAATGCACAGAGACATAAAGGTGGAGCTTGTCTGTTATTCCTTGGCAGAGTGATAAGTTAAGGTCTAGCTGCGCGAATCCTTTATAAAATGTAAATCTATATGTGTTTTCTAGGGAGCTAACATCCTTTTGACCGAACGAGGCGACATCAAACTGGGTGAGTGATCTATGTTACACGCTGTCATCACAACCACATTCTCATTTTGCTATAGGGGGTGAGGACTGTCTTTTTTAACCCTTTCTATGCCCTTACCCTGACAATAAATTTAACCTCTACCTTCACTTTAACCTAAGCTCTACTCGCATGTGAGGAGCAGCTAAATGTCCGCACTTCAGGGACGGCTGGCTTGCAAGCAAAGTCTTTGTTCTGTGGAAAAATCCTCTAGCGCTTTATGGAAAATTAAAATTAATACATATTAGTATTAGAGCCAGGCTACAGATTTTTTTTCTTCTATTTTGGGAATAAAGCCGTAACATTACGAGAATAAAGTCATAAAATTATGAGAATAAAGTCATAAAATTATGAGAATAAAGACATCATACATCAACCCGTTTCAGAAAGAAAGCTTGTAGCTCCGCCCAGCAGATGACGGCCGACCAGCTCCACCAATCAGCAACCAGAGTCCACTTTGACCTCCTGCCCAGTTTGATGCTGCTGCTAAAAGATTTCCTGATTTGTCAAACCGATGCTAAAGTAGAACTTCCCATGATGCTCCACATTCCTCACTTTAGGAAAGAAACGGCTTCTTGGAAGAGTTCTCATAAAATATAACTTGTTTCTCGTAATTTTACGAATTTATTCTCATAATTTTACGACTTTATTCTCATAATGTTGCGACTCTATTCTTGTAATTTTAGGACTTCATTCTCGTAATTTTAGGACTTTATTCTCGTAATGTTACGACTTCATTCTCCTAATTTTACAACTTTATTCTCGTAATTTTACTTCATTCTCGTAATTTTACAACTTTATTCTCATAATTTTACGACTTTATTCTCGTAATTTTACAACTTAATTCTCGTATTGTTATGACTTCATTGTTGTAATTTTACGACTTTAATTCTCGTAATTTTAGGACTTTATTCTCGTAATTTTACGACTTTATTCTCGTAATGTTACAACTTCATTCTCGTAATTTTACGACTTTATTCTCGTAATGTTACGACTTCATTCTCGTAATTTTACAACTTTATTCTCGTAATGTTACAACTTCATTCTCGTAATTTTACAACTTCATTCTCGTAATTTTACGACTTTATTCTCGTAATTTTAGGACTTTATTCTCGTAATGTTACGACTTCATTCTCGTAATATAAGGACTTTATTCTCGTAATTTTACAACTTCATTCTCGTAATTTTACAACTTTATTCTCATAATGTTACTTTATTCTCGTAATTTTACAACTTTATTCTAGTAATTTTACGACTTTATTCTCGTAATGTTACAACTTCATTCTCGTAATTTAAGGACTTTATTCTCGTTATTTTACAACTTCATTCTCGTAATTTTACAACTTTATTCTCATAATTTTACGACTTTATTCTCGTAATTTTACAACTTAATTCTCGTATTGTTATGACTTCATTGTTGTAATTTTACGACTTTATTCTCGTAATTTTACGACTTTATTCTCGTAATTTTACGACTTCATTCTCGTAATTTTACGACTTTATTCTCGTAATGTTACGACTTCATTCTCGTAATTTTACA
Organism: Cyprinodon tularosa; assembly: GCF_016077235.1. NCBI lineage: Eukaryota > Metazoa > Chordata > Actinopteri > Cyprinodontiformes > Cyprinodontidae > Cyprinodon > Cyprinodon tularosa. Next base: position 71,848 of record NW_024038033.1, on the reverse strand, counting down.
ACTTTATTCTCGTAATGTTACAACTTCATTCTCGTAATTTTACAACTTCATTCTCGTAATTTTACAACTTCATTCTCGTAATTTTACGACTTTATTGTCGTAATTTTAGGACTTTATCCTCGTAATGTTACGACTTCCGTCTCGTAATTTTAGGACTTTATTCTCGTAATGTTACGACTTTATTCTCGTAATTTAAGGACTTTATTCCCGTAATGTTACGACTTTATTCTCGTAATGTTACGACTTTATTCTCGTAATTTTACGACTTTATTCTCGTAATTTTACGACTTTATTCTCGTAATGTTACAACTTCATTCTCGTAATTTTACGACTTTATTCTTGTAATGTTACGACTTCATTCTCGTAATTTTACAACTTTATTCTCGTAATGTTACAACTTCATTCTCGTAATTTTACAACTTCATTCTCGTAATTTTACGACTTTATTCTCGTAATTTTAGGACTTTATTATCGTAATGTTACGACTTCATTCTCGTAATTTTAGGACTTTATTCTCGTAATGTTACGACTTTATTCTCGTAATTTTAGGACTTTATTCCCGTAATGTTACGGCTTTATTCTCGTAATGTTACGACTTCATTCTCGTAATTTTACGACTTTATTCTCGTAATTTTACGACTTTATTCTCGTAATGTTACAACTTAATTCTCGTAATTTTACGACTTTATTCTCGTAATGTTACGACTTCATTCTCGTAATTTTACAACTTAATTCTCGTATTGTAATGACTTCATTCTTGTAATTTTACGACTTTATTCTTGTAATGTTACGACTTTATTCTCGTAATGCTACGACTTTATTCTCGTAATTTTACGACTTTACTCTAGTAATTCTACTTTACTCTAGTAATTTTACGACTATTCTCGTTGCGACTTAATCTCGTAATGTTACGACTTTATTCTCGTAATTTTACAACTTTATTCTCGAAACAGAAGAAAAAAATTATCTCTAGCCTGGCCCTAATACTCCGTCGTAAAAAATTAGGAAAAAGTAGGCCTACTTAGTTTTATCACTAACTTAAAAAAAATCAGTTCTAAACTATGAATGAAAGGAATGTATTTCAGACAATTGACAAATAATAAAAAAAAAATAGATAAATCTATTTCAGAAAATATGTGAAAAATAACACACAAAAAAGCGATTGGTTACAGGTTAAACATTAAATTACATTTTCAGTTTTAGCCGCTCAGTGGAGTAATGGGTAGCACTGCTGCCTTGCAGCAAGAAGATTCTGGGTTCCAGTCCAAGCCTGCAGTCTTTCTACATCTATGGAGTTAGCATGTTCTCCCTGAGCATGCCTGGGTTCTCTCCGGGTACTCCGGCTTCCTCCCACAGTCCAAAAACATGAATGTTAAGTTAATTGGCTTCTTTAAATTCTCCTTAGGTGTGAGTGTGTGTGAATGGTTTTTTGTCTCTGTGTTGCCCTGAGATGGACTGGAGACCTGTCCAGGGTGGACCCCGCCTCTCACCCCTCGCCACCCCAGCAGGGATAAAGCGTGACAGAAAATGGATGGATGGACATTTTCTGTTTAATTTAAACATAGAAGCCAATAAAATAAACATTTTCCTCCTAACAAAGCTGTCAGTAGTGTAGCCTGAGATCTGACATTGATTATTAATTGTAAAATCTTTGTCCCAAATGGCCTTAACTTTGAGGCTGAATCAGGAAATGGTCCTTTCCCTGATGCAGAAACAGAAGCACACACACATACATGTCAGTATTAGTTTTAGCCTCACGCTTGTTCTTCTCTCCCTCTGTAGCCGACTTTGGAGTAGCAGCAGAGATCAGTGCTTCAGTGGCCAAGAGGAAGTCTTTCATTGGAACTCCCTACTGGTGAGTCGACCCAAACATTCAAAATAAACCTATATCCAAAACCAGTCAAACATATACTAAGTTATCACACCAGTATATTTATATGAATAACAGCAACAACTAACATTATAAAAACTCTTTATAAAAATAAAAAATTATTTCATGTCCAGGTTTACTTTTTGTCCATAAATCTTGCTTTTCTGAGGCTGTGAAGGTAAATCTGTGTTCTGCATGGTCCAATATTACATCACAAGCCTAAAACAATATTTTACCTGTTTAATTATGGAGGAGCTTTAACTCAGCTTTATGTTTGTTTAATATATAGAAACTTAAAATTTTCTGAGAATGTGTTTATTTAAGAGCAACTATGCAGATTAATAAACACCTAGAAAATGTAGACTATATTCTATTATTTTCTATGTGAATCCCAGATTGTTCTTTCTTTTTTGCCTTTTCTAAAAACTGCTGTCAATCAGCAGGCTCAGTGGCTGAGAGGCAGAACAGGTCAGGATCAGGAAATCAGAAACACCAAGGAACTCTAAAAGCTTTTCATGCTGTCTCTAGAGGAATGAAAGATTTTTTCCAAGCACTAAGCTCACTTAGCTGATTGCTCCTTCCTGTGTTTCCAAAAAGGCGACGGCAAAAGTAAATTGACGCGCCGCATCAACCAATGAGAGAAGCTGATCTGGGAGCTGGCAGGGAGTCAGACACAGCACTGCTGATGCAGAGTGCTATGATCACTCCTCTGAAACAGTTTATTAACGCCCAAATTAACTTCAAATGTAGAAACCTGTCGGCAGAATATGTTGGCTTTTATTATCCTGCCATTGTTCCAGGCAAAGAAAGGGTAGAGTAGCTCCGCCCAATGCACATCAGACCAACTTTTATTAATCTCCCTGTTTTTTCCACTTTCTGACATCAAACCCGGCAGATGTCCTGCTGGTGACTTCATGCTACTACAGGATGAGTGAAACATCAGACTTTATGAGCTGAAGTGGTTGATCCTTTCCCCTGTGCAGGATGGCTCCGGAGGTGGCCGCAGTGGAGAAGAAGGGCGGCTACAACCACTTGTGTGACATCTGGGCTGTTGGCATCACCGCCATCGAGTTGGCCGAGCTCCAGCCGCCCATGTTTGACCTCCACCCGATGAGGTGAGTCAGCGACAGGCGCTCTGACTCGGCAGGAAATGTCTGATCGCATTCGGTCCATATAAGGACAATTTAAAGGTGATTTTCTGCCCTCTGATGAATGTTTCAGAGCGCTGATGTTGATGTCCAAGAGCAGCTTCCAGCCTCCAAAGCTGAAGGAAAAAGCCAAGTGGTGAGTATTGAAGGGCTGCTTGAAAATCCCTCTGAGTACCGGCTGAGACTTTCCAGACATGATGGAGAACCTTTGTTTCCATGGAGATGATCTAATGAACAATGAGGAAATAAAAACTCTCTTTTTATACCCCTCTGTATTCTAGTTTCCACTTTTCTCTATGTTTTTTTATACTTTCTTATAGAAATTTTACTTTTTAATTGCTCAGACAGTATGGAGAGAAATTAGTTTCATTATTATTGAATAAAATAACATGTTTAATGATGGACTTTTTGAAAGAAATATTGAAATGAAATGAAACTTTGAAAAAACCTCTCAATCAAAAAAAGAAAATTCAATCAATATTTTTAAAGTTCGCAATATTTCGATCAGAACGATTACATTCTTTTCATCCCCTTCTTTTGAAGTTTTGTCCTCTATAATTCTAGGTGGTCTGTATGCGGACCAATAGAAATGAATCCGCTCTCCATCGATGTTAGCAACAGCATTAGCCTGCTATGCTATCACCATGCTAGCATTAGCCGGCCTAGCTATCACCATGCTAGGATTAGCCAGCTTTGCTATCACCATGCTAGCATTAGCCGGCCTAGCTATCACCATGCTAGGATTAGCCAGCTTTGCTATCTCCATGCTAGCATTAGCCTGCCTTGCTATCACCATGCTAGCATTAGTGCTCCTTGCTATTTTCATGCTCATATTATCCCATATGGCTATCACCATGCTAGGATTAGCCAGCCTTGCTATCACCATGCTAGGATTAGCCTGTCTTGCTATCACCATGCTAGCATTAGTCAGCCTTGCTATCACCATGCTAGGATTAGCCAGTTTTGCTATCACTATGCTAGCATTTACCAGCCTTGCTATCACCATGCTAGGATTAGCCTGCTTTGCTATCACCATGCTAGCATTAGCACTCCTTGCTATCTCCATGCTCATATTATCCCATATTGCTATCACCATGCTAGGATAAGCCAGCCTTGCTATCACCCTGCTAGGATTAGCCTGCTTTGCTATCACTATGCTAGCATTCGCCAGCCTTGCTATCACCATTCTAACATTAGGCAGCTTTGCTATCACCCGGCTAGCATTTGTGCACCTTGCTATCTCCAAGCTTATATTATCCCGTCTTGCTATCACCATGCTAGAATTAGCCAGCCTTGCTATCACCATGCTAGCATTAGTCTGCTTTGCAATCACCATGCTAGCATTAGCCCACCTTGCTATCACCATGCTAGCATTAGCCAGTTTTGCTATCACTATGCTAGCATTAGCCCGCCTTGCTATCACTATGCTAACATTCGCCAGCTTTGCTATCACCATGCTAGAATTAGCCAGCCTTGCTATCACCATGCTAGAATTAGCCAGCCTTGCTATTACCATGCTAGCATTAGCCCGCCTTGCTATCACCATGCTAACATTAGCCAGCTTTGCTATCACTATGCTAGCATTAGCCAGCCTTGCTATCACCATGCTAACATTAGCCAGCTTTGCTATCACTATGCTAGCATTAGCCCGCCTTGCTATCACCATCTCTCTTCCAGCCATCAGGGACTGACCAGCAGCCAGTCGCTAAGTATTTCTGCTATTGCAACCTTTTAGCTGTTTTATCAAAGATGAGGAAATGATGGGAAACCAACCATGGCTTATTGCTAGCATTGCTAATGCTACATCCACATAAAACACAAAGCAGAGAAAACGGGGGATAAATATGGGTTTCAATGAGCTCTTTTTAACTGTTTTTTCCCTAAAAATTATTAAAGATTAAGTTAAGGATAATCTCAGAAGGATTGTAGAAGTTAAATAGCAGGTTATGATCCCTTTAATATTTAAAAATAACGAATTAACCAATAAAAATTAACTGAGGAATGGAACTTAAATAGAAAAGAACTAGACTAAAGGTCACATTAATAAAAATTGAACATTTAGATTCATATCAGTAGAAGTTCAGGGAAGTGTGTCAGGAAGACTTTCTAAACATGGTGATTCCTTTAGTGCAGCAAAATCAGAAGCACGTCTGGGAAAGATTAATGAAAACCATAAAGCCATCAGCAGATTAAATCTGTAGTGTGATAGTTGTGGGATACAGATAAATTAATTTTGCTCAAGCACAGTGCTTTGGAGTCGGCGATCTATTAAACGGATATTTTTCTCTTTGCAGGTCTGCAGGTTTCCACAGCTTTGTGAAGATGGCTCTCAATAAAAACCCACGGAAGAGGCCCTCAGCTGAGACTCTTCTGCAGGTTAGATGGTCTTTTCTTTAGTCCAACTGTTTTTATTATTCTTTTTTGTTTCTGCATTTTTTATTTTATTTTATTTTTTTTCCTATCTGCTTTGATTCTGTTTTATTTTCCTATATTTTAATCATGTAAAGCACTCTGCATTGTCTTTGTACGTAATTGTGCTATACACATAAATTTGCCTTGCCTTGCCTTGCCTTTGAGACAGTCTAATGAACCAGGGTTCGTATGGCGCTAAATTAGTGCCGGAAAAACAAATCCCCAAGCATGTTTTATGAAGCTGAAAAAAAATATTTGCAAACTGAAGTATCAGTGAAAATAAAATAAAAAAATTTGAACGGAGAAGAAATGTCGAAAAGGAAAAGATGTGAAACTCTAAATGTTACTAAAATGTTTAAAACTAGTCTTCAGATTCAAGTTTCGTGTTTAGTTTCTGCTTTTTTTTCCCCATCCATTATCATTACCTGAACTTTTTGATCTTTTTTTAGTGTTAATTTATTTTCAGTTTCAAATCTCTTTTTTGTTTTCTATGCTTTTCAGATTTTAACCTTTTCTTTTTATATATTTAAGAAAATACTATTCAGTGAGTTATGTTTGTACGGAAGAGGATTAGGGCCACTGAAAAAAAAATAAAGTTAACTGATTTTTGAATTTTATTTCAGTTTAACATTGGAAAAAAGTCAGAATTCTGACTTCTTTCCTATACTAAACTGAAGTAAAATTTAAAAATCAGTTAACTTTTTTTTTTTCAGTGGCCCTAATCCTCTTCCGTATGTCTGTTTTCGGTTTAAACTGTATTTTTTTTACCTTAAAAATATTTTTTGGACAAACTTTATTCCCCCAATTTAGCTCCATAAGTTCTTTTAAAAAGATGGGGTGTAATATCCATAAGCTTAATTTGAGCTTTTTCATGTAGAAAAGATATTGTTTTTCTAGAGAGAAATAAGTTTAGATGGTATTTACTTAAATTAAAGATGCAATAAGGGCTTGCATCCCAGTTTTTTGTGTTTTTATAATAATTTATCCTGCTAGAGTTAGTTTGAGAATTGCTGTAAGAATCTAATGTTGAATATTTTTAGTAATAATCTCGTAAAAGCAGCTCTTTGAGCATCGGATACAGTCTCTCCTCACTGGAGCGATTCCAGAGAAATCAGCAAACCTTCTCGTCGTTTTTTCAGCATCCGTTTGTGACCCAGCTGCTGACCCGGAACCTGATCATCGAGCTGCTGGACCTGGCCAACAACCCAGAGCTGCACAGCTCCGTCCCACACAGCATGGATGACAGCGAGCTGGAGGTCAGTGACTCAGGCGGATGAAGGAGCAGCCAAATGCCATTAATCAGACTTCAACATCACTTCAACAGTGACTGTAATCCATCAAATATTTTAAAAATGTTTAGTCAAAGACATTATGGCGTGCACTTATCAACAGAAGTACTGTTGCACATGTTAGCAGTACAGTGAAGGACACATGGAGTCTAAAAAGCAGCATATTAGACCATTTAAATCTGCAAGTTTAAAGCAGCACTGCGTAACATTTGATTCTAAGATGTAGAAAGGATTTTTAAAGTCAATAAATAGCACATGGTGCATATGGATGCTCCATGCGGGCTGCCCTTCTCAAAAACTGTCGCTGAATGAATCATGTGACCTGGAGCTTAATATTTGTTTAAGTTTAATATTTGCAATAACTAATCTATTGCCAAAAGCTGATAGGCGGCAGAACCTCAGGGTCAATCTACGCTGCTTTAACAGGAAAATGAACGAGGACAACGTCCATATTTTCTAAATAAAAACATACTATACTTTCCTACAGCCTTTGCTATAAATAGACATCTATCTAAACACCCATGCCTTCTAAATTAAAGGTAGTAATTAAAGTAGTAGCCATAGAAAATCTCCCCACCTACCTAGAAGGGTCCTTGGCTGGTCCTTGGCTTGTCCTTGGCTGGTCCTTGGCTTGTCCTTGGCTGGTCCCTGGCTGGTCCCTGGCTAGTCCATGGCTAGTTTCTGGCTTGTCCTTGGCTGGTCCCTGGATTGTCCTTGGCTAGTCCTTGGCTGGTCCCTAACTGGTCCTTGGCTGGTCCCTGGATTGTCCTTGGCTAGTCCCTGGCTGGTCCTTGGCTGGTCCTTGGCTAGTTGGCTAGTCCCTGGCTGGTCCTTGGCTGGTCCCTGGCTGGTCCTTAGCTAGTCCTTGGCTGGTCCTTGGTTAGTCCTTGGTTAGTCCCTGGTTGGTCCTTGGCTAGTCCCTGGCTGGTCCTTGGCTTGTCCTTTGCTAGTCCCTGGTTGATCCTTGGCTAGTCCCTGGCTGGTCCTTGGCTTGTCCTTCCTGGTCCCTGGTTGGTCCTTGGCTAGTCCTTGGCTGGTCCTTGGTTAGTCCTTGGCTAGTCCCTGGTTGGTCCTTGGCTAGTCCTTGGCTGGTCCTTGGTTAGTCCTTGGCTAGTCCCTGGTTGGTCCTTGGCTAGTCCCTGGCTGGTCCTTGGCTTGTCCTTGGCTGGTCCTTGGCTTGTCCTTTGCTAGTCCCTGGTTGGTCCTTGGCTAGTCCCTGGCTGGTCCTTGGCTTGTCCTTCCTGGTCCCTGGCTTGTCCTTGGCTGGTCCTTGGCTGGTCCCTGGCTGGTCCCTGGCTGGTCCCTGGCTGGTCCTTGGCTAGTCCTTGGCTGGTCCTTGGTTAGTCCTTGGCTAGTCCCTGGCTGGTCCTTGGCTAGTCCCTGGCTGGTCCTTGGCTTGTCCTTGGCTGGTCCTTGGCTAGTCCTTGCTGGTCCCTGGCTTGTCCTTGGCTGGTCCTTGGCTGGTCCTTGGCTAGTCCTGGGCTGGTCCCTGGCTGGTTCTTGGCTAGTTGGCTAGTCCCTGGCTGGTCCTTGGCTGGTCCTTGGCTAGTTGGCTAGTCCCTGGCTGGTCCTTGGCTGGTCCTTGGCTAGTTGGCTAGTCCCTGGCTGGTCCTTGGCTGGTCCCTGGCTGGTCCTTGGCTAGTCCTTAGCTGGTCCTTGGTTAGTCCTTGGTTAGTCCCTGGTTGGTCCTTGGCTAGTCCCTGGCTTGTCCTTGGCTTGTCCTTTGCTAGTCCCTGGTTGGTCCTTGGCTAGTCCCTGGCTGGTCCTTGGCTTGTCCTTCCTGGTCCCTGGTTGGTCCTTGGCTAGTCCTTGGCTGGTCCTTGGTTAGTCCTTGGCTAGTCCCTGGTTGGTCCTTGGCTAGTCCTTGGCTGGTCCTTGGTTAGTCCTTAGCTAGTCCCTGGTTGGTCCTTGGCTAGTCCCTGGCTGGTCCTTGGCTTGTCCTTGGCTAGTCCCTGGCTGGTCCTTGGCTTGTCCTTTGCTAGTCCCTGGTTGGTCCTTGGCTAGTCCGTGGCTGGTCCTTGGCTTGTCCTTCCTGGTCCCTGGCTTGTCCTTGGCTGGTCCTTGGCTGGTCCCTGGCTGGTCCTTGGCTAGTCCTTGGCTGGTCCTTGGTTAGTCCTTGGCTAGTCCCTGGCTGGTCCTTGGCTAGTCCCTGGCTGGTCCTTGGCTTGTCCTTGGCTGGTCCTTGGCTAGTCCTTGCTGGTCCCTGGCTTGTCCTTGGCTGGTCCTTGGCTGGTCCTTGGCTAGTCCTGGGCTGGTCCCTGGCTGGTCCTTGGCTAGTTGGCTAGTCCCTGGCAGGTCCTTGGCTAGTTGGCTAGTCCCTGGCTGGTCCTTGGCTGGTCCTTGGCTAGTTGGCTAGTCCTTGGCTGGTCCTTGGCTGGTCCCTGGCTGGTCCTTGGCTAGTCCTTGGCTGGTCCTTGGCTTGTCCTTGGCTAGTCCTTGCTGGTCCCTGGCTTGTCCTTGGCTGGTCCTTGGCTGGTCCTTGGCTAGTCCTGGGCTGGTCCCTGGCTGGTCCTTGGCTAGTTGGCTAGTCCCTGGCTGGTCCTTGGCTGGTCCTTGGCTAGTTGGCTAGTCCCTGGCTGGTCCTTGGCTGGTCCTTGGCTAGTTGGCTAGTCCCTGGCTGGTCCTTGGCTGGTCCCTGGCTGGTCCTTGGCTAGTCCTTGGCTGGTCCTTGGCTTGTCCTTGGCTGGTCCTTGGCTGGTCCTTGGCTAGTCCTGGGCTGGTCCCTGGCTGGTCCTTGGCTAGTCCTTGGCTGGTCCTTGGTTAGTCCTAGGCTGGTCCCTGGCTGGTCCTTGGCTAGTCCTTGGCTTGTCCCGGGCTTGTCCCTGGCTGGTCCCTGGCTGGTCCTTGGCTTGTCCCGGGCTTGTCCCTGGCTTGTCCCTGGCTGGTCCCTGGCTGGTCCCTGGCTGGTCCTTGGCTAGTCCGTGGCTGGTCCTTGGCTTGTCCTTCCTGGTCCCTGGCTTGTCCTTGGCTGGTCCTTGGCTGGTCCCTGGCTGGTCCTTGGCTAGTCCTTGGCTGGTCCTTGGTTAGTCCTTGGCTAGTCCCTGGCTGGTCCTTGGCTAGTCCCTGGCTGGTCCTTGGCTTGTCCTTGGCTGGTCCTTGGCTAGTCCTTGCTGGTCCCTGGCTTGTCCTTGGCTGGTCCTTGGCTGGTCCTTGGCTAGTCCTGGGCTGGTCCCTGGCTGGTCCTTGGCTAGTTGGCTAGTCCCTGGCAGGTCCTTGGCTAGTTGGCTAGTCCCTGGCTGGTCCTTGGCTGGTCCTTGGCTAGTTGGCTAGTCCTTGGCTGGTCCTTGGCTGGTCCCTGGCTGGTCCTTGGCTAGTCCTTGGCTGGTCCTTGGCTTGTCCTTGGCTAGTCCTTGCTGGTCCCTGGCTTGTCCTTGGCTGGTCCTTGGCTGGTCCTTGGCTAGTCCTGGGCTGGTCCCTGGCTGGTCCTTGGCTAGTTGGCTAGTCCCTGGCTGGTCCTTGGCTGGTCCTTGGCTAGTTGGCTAGTCCCTGGCTGGTCCTTGGCTGGTCCTTGGCTAGTTGGCTAGTCCCTGGCTGGTCCTTGGCTGGTCCCTGGCTGGTCCTTGGCTAGTCCTTGGCTGGTCCTTGGCTTGTCCTTGGCTGGTCCTTGGCTGGTCCTTGGCTAGTCCTGGGCTGGTCCCTGGCTGGTCCTTGGCTAGTCCTTGGCTGGTCCTTGGTTAGTCCTAGGCTGGTCCCTGGCTGGTCCTTGGCTAGTCCTTGGCTTGTCCCGGGCTTGTCCCTGGCTGGTCCCTGGCTGGTCCTTGGCTTGTCCCGGGCTTGTCCCTGGCTTGTCCCTGGCTGGTCCCTGGCTGGTCCCTGGCTGGTCCCTGGCTGGTCCTTGGCTTGTCCTTGGCTAGTCCCTGGCTGGTCCTTGGTTAGTCCTAGGCTGGTCCCTGGCTGGTCCTTGGCTAGTCCTTGGCTTGTCCCGGGCTTGTCCCTGGCTGGTCCCTGGCTGGTCCCTGGCTGGTCCCTGGCTGGTCCTTGGCTTTTCCTTGGCTAGTCCCTGGTTGGTCCTTGGCTAGTCCCTGGCTGGTCCTTGGCTTGTCCTTGGCTAGTCCCTGGCTGGTCCTTGGCTTGTCCTTGGCTAGTCCCTGGCTGGTCCTTGGCTTGTCCTTTGCTAGTCCCTGGTTGGTCCTTGGCTAGTCCCTGGCTGGTCCTTGGCTTGTCCTTCCTGGTCCCTGGCTTGTCCTTGGCTGGTCCTTGGCTGGTCCCTGGCTGGTCCCTTGCTGGTCCTTGGCTGGTCCCTGGCTGGTCCTTGGCTAGTCCTTGGCTGGTCCTTGGTTAGTCCTTGGCTAGTCCCTGGTTGGTCCTTGGCTAGTCCCTGGCTGGTCCTTGGCTTGTCCTTGGCTGGTCCTTGGCTAGTCCTTGCTGGTCCCTGGCTTGTCCTTGGCTGGTCCTTGGCTGGTCCTTGGCTAGTCCTCGGCTGGTCCCTGGCTGGTCCTTGGCTAGTTGGCTAGTCCCTGGCTGGTCCTTGGCTAGTTGGCTAGTCCCTGGCTGGTCCTTGGCTGGTCCTTGGCTAGGTGGCTAGTCCCTGGCTGGTCCTTGGCTGGTCCCTGGCTGGTCCTTGGCTAGTCCTTGGCTGGTCCCTGGCTGGTCCTTGGCTAGTCCTTGGCTTGTCCCGGGCTTGTCCCTGGCTGGTCCCTGGCTGGTCCTTGGCTGGTCCTTGGCTGGTCCTTGGCTAGTCCTGGGCTGGTCCCAGGCTGGTCCTTGGCTAGTCCTTGGCTGGTCCTTGGTTAGTCCTTGGCTGGTCCCTGGCTGGTCCTTGGCTAGTCCTTGGCTGGTCCCTGGCTGGTCCTTGGCTAGTCCTTGGCTTGTCCCGGGCTTGTCCGTGGCTGGTCCCTGGCTGGTCCTTGGCTTGTCCCGGGCTTGTCCCTGGCTTGTCCCTGGCTGGTCCCTGGCTGGTCCCTGGCTGATCCTTGGCTGGTCCTTGGCTGGTCCCTGGCAGGTCCTTGGCTGGTCCTTGGCTTGTCCTTGGCTGGTCCTTGGCTTGTCCTTGGCTGGTCCCTGGCTGGTCCCTGGCTGGTCCCTGGCTGGTCCCTGGCTGATCCTTGGCTGGTCCTTGGCTGGTCCCTGGCAGGTCCTTGGCTGGTCCTTGGCTGGTCCTTGGCTTGTCCTTGACTGGTCCTTGGCTTGTCCCTGGCTGGTCCCTGGCTGGTCCCTGGCTGATCCTTGGCTGGTCCTTGGCTGGTCCCTGGCAGGTCCTTGGCTGGTCCTTGGCTTGTCCTTGGCTGGTCCTTGGCTTGTCCTTGGCTGGTCCTTGGCTAGTCCCTGGATGGTCCTTCGCTGGTCCTTGGCTGGTCCTTGGCTTGTCCTTGGCTGGTCCTTGGCTTGTCCTTGGCTGGTCCTTGGCTTGTCCTTGGCTGGTCCTTGGCTGGTCCTTTGCTTGTCCTTGGCTGGTCCCTTGCTGGAAAATATTAAAATAGCTATTTATCCTTGATTTCAATGAAATTATATTATACTTGGATAAATCTCTCTTTACCCCATATAACGCAAATAAAAATGCCCATAAAAGTGCGCACCTCACTATAAGCCACGCTCATTAGATTTTTTGAAAAGCGGTAAACGTATATAAATAAGCTGCACCGGGCTATAAGCCGCTGGTATCTAATGAACTGTCTCTCACCAAACCTGTAGGGGGAGCTCTTCATTTAGCTCCTGGAGTCTGGACGCAGCAGAATGCTAGCCCCCGTTAGCTTGTTAGCTCACAGCTGTAAGAGCTTCTACTGAAAGTTGGGCCTTCATCAGCTCTTTATTTCAGCTCTGCAGGAGTTGAGCTCAGTCTCTTCATTGGTTCAGCAGCTTTAATGCAGCAAATAAATGACAAAATGTGAGAATTCAGGACATTTGTTCTCCACCATACCTGCTGCTAGCATGTTGTTTTATTTTGTTTAAAAGACCCAATTGACATTTTTCCCTCCTCAAAAATAGTAAAAGTGCTAAACTATAATGTGTTAAAGCTTAATAATGTATTTCCTGAGAAAAATAACTGCCTTAAAATCCTTTCTGTTTTATCTCTCTGTTCCCGATCTGCACCGGAAATGGGATGCTACGCTACTTCGTGGTGCTAACTTTTCAGTTTTGGATTTAAACATAAATCTAGTCTTTTTGAGTTTTATGTTTTCCTTTCGTATTAACATTCTGGTATATAGTCCTCAATCTAAAGAAAGAAACAACTAAAATGGCTTAATCAGATTTAGCCGGACTGCTCTGAACATGTCCCGTGATGACGTCAGAGATGCATTTTAACGGAGAAAATGGAAAAAGCTTTAAAATTGCCTCACAAAAGTCATAAAACATTTTTTAAAGATGTGTATTATCGTTCTTTGGTGACTTATAGATAGAAATAAGTAATTTAGCACCATAATTACATTATTTACAGACTACCGGATGTATATGTGTTTGTACATGCGCAGGACGAGTCGTGCTTCCTTGACGGATCGGCTAGTGACATTGACCATTAATTGGCTAAGGGTGGCCATGACCACCTCTGGCCCCCCATCTAGCTCCGACCCTGCTAGAGCGCCGCTTTAGGCAGAGGTGTTAAGTACAAAGTCCAAATACTTTGTTACCTTACTTCAGTAAAAAATGTTTGCTATCTATACTTTACTAGAGTAATTATTTTTTAGACTACTTTTTACTTCCACTCCTCACATTTTAGAAACAGACTCGTTAGTTTTGCTTAATTTAAGCTCATTTTAATTCCGGCCTTTTGGTATTTAAACAAAAATAAAAACCATCTAAATAATTAGTTTCATCCAGACAGTTTATTTCTTTGTGGTTGGACTCGGTGCTGCCCCAACTTGTTGCTCACCACATACCAAAATAGATATTTTTTTAAAGATGATGCAAAGTTCAATGTGACGCTGTTACCATTAGTTATAAAACTAAAATGAAGTTATCATCCAGAATTGTAGAGAATAGGGTAGTGCAGTAAAGCTTCTGTCGTTAACAGTTTTTACTGCTTTACTTTTACTTTAAGCAGTTTAAAAAATGGTACTTTTACACTTTTACCGAAGTTGATACTCTAACTTCTGTAAAAGTGTTTTAATCAGTAGGATTCATACTACTGGAGTAATAAACATGAATACTTTTACACCTCTGGCTTTAGGTCAGTCTAAGCTCCACGATACCTGGAATTTACTGGTCTAGCGCCCCAAGTGGCTAAAAGTTACTTAGCACAGCTTTAAGATAAATCTCCTCCTCTGTCCTGAGGCTGGTAGTTAAAGGTAGTGTTGTATAGTAACGAAGTAAAAATACTTCACTACTGTACTTAAGTATATTTTGGAGTACTTTATACTTTCCAAGAGTATAATTTTTTTTGTTGAGAACTTTCACTTTTACTTCTCTACATTTACAAACTTAATTCCATACTTTTACTCCGATACATTTTCAATGTTTGGTTTAGTTACTAAGTAAAAAAAAAAAACGAGCGACAGAAACGCCGGTGTTTTGACCCCCCCCCCCCCCCCCCCCCCCCTACTGACTACAAAGTCGGGTCTTGCCTGGTCTTGTTCATCAACACCAGAGATGGCAAAAGTACTCACTTTCCGTACCTGAGTAAAAGTACAGATACTTGTGTTAAAAAATACTCTGGTAAAAGTGGAAGTACTGATTAAACTTCTTTACTCAAGTAAAAGTAACAAAGTACAGGCTTGTAAATGTACTTAAAGTATAAAAGTAAAAGTAGAAACCACTTTTTTCATGCCGTTGCCTACATTTTAAATGGATGTCTGCCAATAGGACTAGATCTCCGTTGTGTTCATTTTCAATCATCTCGTCGTCCATGCTACTATGCTAACGCCACCGCCACCAAGCTGCAATGATTTGCCGCCAATGAATACCGCCGAATCTGTCGATTCATCTTGTAGTGGTGCGTCAAATGCAACGTAGATTCCCATCCAATTAGATTGAATTTGGTATTGATGACGTGAAAAATAATAACGGTAACTCCATTGAAATGATTCAAAACTAAAGTAACGAGACAATTTTTTAAAATGTAAGGAGTAGAAAGTACAGATATTTGTGTAAAAATGTAAGGAGTAGAAGTAAAAAGTCGCCATAAAAATAAGTAGTAAAGTAAAGTAAAAATATCAGAAAAATCTACTGGAGTACAGTAACGAAGTATTTGTACTTTGTTACTTCCCACCAATAGAATACGCCTGTTTGGCAAAGCCAGTCTAAATGTATCCTACACTTGGTTGTTTATATTATTTTAAGTCAATTTAACCTTCAAAGTTTACCAAAATGTAAAAAAATTTCATCAAACTGCACTTTTTACTTTACTTTTTACTACATTACTTGAGTACATCTATTTTTATAGTAATTCTTATACTTAAGTACAAGCCATTTCAGATACTTTAAGACTTTTACTCCAGTAACATTTCAGTCAGTGACTTGGACTTTTACCAAAGTCATATTTTGAAGAGGTACTTATACTTTTACTTGACTCTGAGGTTTCAGTACTTTATACGACACTGGTTAAAGGTTTGCTCTCCACTGCTGCACAGATTGGGGACGAGGCTCCAGACAAGATTCAGTCAGCAGGGAAACGTTTGCCTGTGGAGAGGACCGTTTCTGAAGAACAATGTGAGTTTATCACACACACTCTTAACACGTCTCTTTATCTTTACGATGAATTTCAAACATGTTTGATTTTCTGCCAACCTTACGATTCCTGATGGGGAGGTAATCGTTAGAGGCTGATTGACCCTCGCTACACCACGCACCATCAGGCTGAAAGTCTGAACGTTGGAAAATTCTTGCACAAATGGAGAATCTGCCCGAAAAGGGCAAAAAAAAATCATACAGTGTATCTCCGGCTTTACGTGTTGGCATGGTAATAGAAAGCCAATATCGATATATTTCTGACCTATAAAAATTTATAAAGTAACCATTTAAAATATTTTTTTTTCCAGAGAAATAAAAAAAATAATTTTGTTCTGTCCCACATTAGATGTTTTGTGGACCTATTATTTTAGAAAACAGATTTTTATTTAAAAAATAATAAAGCGAGCTTAGTCTAACCTGTCTATGTCTAAGGGAACCCCCCTTTCAGAGGCATAGACAGGTATGGGGCATTGCAGGCTAACAAAGAAGCCAAACGACCCCCATTCCAAAGGGGGGGGACCCGTTCATCCGTTTCTATTTGCATGTTTTCTAAACAAAAACAAGGCTTTGTTGGGCTGCTGGATAAAACCTGGAACTAAACGCTATTTCTGACATTTGGAATTGAAAAAGCTTCCTGGATGGAAGAGAAACGTCTTCAAACTTGGAAACAACGTCCAGAGGATTGATTTTAACTTTTTTTCGAATGACTATGATCTGGATGACTGAGAATCACCAGCATTTAGGCTTAAAGTAATCTTGTAAAATATCAATTCTGATGGGAATTTATGACTTACAGCTGCCCCATTAGAGTCTGGGCAGAGGATATGTGGAGGGACCAACTGATTAGGGTGTTGGCCATGAAGCCATCTAATCTGAACACCTTGGAAGTCTTCAATTATTAAAGTCGTAGGGAAGCGGCTGCTACAACCGTTGCATTTCCGAATTCTCCCAGTGGTGCCCGACTTTACATGAGTGAATAAAGTGAATGTGATTGGTTGTTCATCAAGGGGGCGGGATTGTTGTGGTGGAAGGTTCGCAGGCAAGTTTGGTTGTGGCCGGTTTGTGGGAAGCATCTTGCTAACCAGTTAGCATCTTAGTGCTAGCAGGTTCCCAATGGGAAATTCCATTGGGACCAAGTAGCACTAAGTTGCTAACCAGTTAGCATCTTAGTGCTAGCAGGTTCCCAATGGGAAATTCCATTGGGACCAAGTAGCACTAAATTGGTGACTTAGAAACGACGCTGTCAAGGAACGCTATGGACAGAGGAAACATACAAGAGGAGGAGAGTTTAGTGTCGGAGGTCGTGGATGAGTCTCCTCCGTCATCCATTTTTTATTTAGAGGAGGAAAGCGGGGACGAAGATGTTGTGGAAGAGGACGCCAGGGCGGCAGAAGCTTGGTTTGGTGTACAAGGCTTCCAGCCGTACATGTTTGAGCCCTTGCCTCGCAACGCTGCCAGTTCTGTTAGCTCTACGCCTGCCGAAGACACAGACGTCCATCCCCGTGAACACTGGGACGCAACTCAATGGGAAAGGAAAGTATTCTGGTTTCAACCGTTGCGTATATTAGCTGCGACACATGAATCAAGATGCTATGACCGAAAACATTTGATTGACAGATGACCGTTGATATATGATTGGCCGAATTTAGGTGTTCAGGCTGACGTAGAACTAACTGGCCTGCAGAAGATAACGGAAAAACACAGATTTTAAGACAGGATTTTTTTTAAATAGAAATTTTCAAAATTTTGGAACAATATGGTCTGATAAAGAGAACATTTATACATGTTTAAGCCAGAATGATTTGAATTTTAAATATAATTTCCCTACGTCTTTAAATAACCCGAGGAAAACATACTCAGTTTGCTCTGGTTAATTAACGTAAAATCACAGATGTTATTTTTCAAAAGCTGCTCGGTTTAAATAACGTGAAAGTAGGTCTTAATCTGTCAGCGGATGAAATATTTTAGGCTAAATTAATATTTTCTGTTTGATTCCTATAGACATGTGAAGGTAGACTTGACGGTGGCGCTTTAGTGAAGAATGAGGAATTCCTCTGAATGTTGCTCTCAGATGCTAAAGAGGCGCTCCATTGTCTAGCCTGACCCCCCCAGGATCCAGAGCAGAATGAGACATATTTTAGAAGCAGCACAACGGGCTCTCAGTCCAGCCGCCGCTGCCCTGTAACCACTCTGTGTTGTGGGACGAAGGCTGCGTCAGAGGATGGCACTGAAAACATGCCTGGTGTTCAACAGACACACAATTACTTCTATATACTCCCCGAGTGACTTCACTCTGCCGGGTTCTACTGCTGTAACAGACTGACCTCGCACCTTAGCCATCGCCTCGTCATGTTTCCTCCTGGTGTTGGCCTCAGCTTCCTGTGCGTGCGTTCGCACATCAACCTCAACCACCTGTACCTCAGACTTACCAATAAGGTCTCCGCTGCAGCTACAAAGCCTGAAATAATGAAAGTCAATGAAGAACTGAGCTGGCGCAGCATGTGGTGAGGCGGTGGACAGCAGGCCTGCTCAGAATGACAATTATTATGTTGTTTAAAATGTTAAAAAATTTAACTTTCATTTTCATGTCAATTTATTAACATCAGTTCCAAGCTCCAGTCTATAAAATAGACTGAAGTCCTGCACTGTAAACCTGAATAAGGCATCAGAACAGAACATTTTCCGCTAACTAGCTACATCAAATGTTATGTCTAGCATGTAGAACCTGGTAACTTAAGCCGACACTTTATGAAGTTTTAAGGTTTTATTGAAAAGGCTGAGGATTTTGCAGAAAGGGGCAGGCAGGTCCTGAAGGCACTAAGTGAGAGTTCAGGCTGAGGCAGACCCTTTTTCCAGCTGGATCTCCGCTCTTTTTGGCCCTCATGTCCCTCCGTCGTCGGACTAAACTCGCCCCCACTTCCTCCCCGCCTCGGCCGTATCTAGACCCACAGCGTGTAGCACAGACCACGTTTCAATATTGAGCATTAATCAAAAATGTCTGCATCAAGCTCACTGCAACACACTGCTGTAAGAGTATAACCAGGAAGCGAGGTAGGAGGGCAAAATAGGTTTAGCGCCACCGCAGCACGGGAGGGAGAATTACACCCAGGAGCAAATGGATAAAAATAGACCGGAGGGAAAAAAAATGTATCGATGCATCGGATCGTCGGCTGTTGTATCGATGCGTCGATACAAAACGATTATTATTTACACCCCTAGTATTTGTCCTGCTTCACTAAGGTAGGCAGCAGCTTGACATGAAGCCATGATGGCAATTATTTTACATCCAAGTAGATTTCAAACAGATGGTATCGCTATCGGCCAATACTGCACAGCCAGGTATCGGTATCGGTATCAGGGCCAAAAATGGAATCGGCGCAACACTAATGACAATAGTTGAATAAACTTTAAGCTCTCAAAAGAGTATCGGTACTCGCCGATACCGATACCACCGTTTTAGTGGTGGATCTGGGCCCTGCCAGATACTGGTATTGGTATCAGCACTAGCAGTGCAACACTAGTTAGAATGTTGTGCTGCAACCTAAACCGCGCTAACAAGCAGAGAGATCTCCCAGCTCAAACCACGACTCGCAGCTGCAGTGATGCAGAACGTACAACAGTCTGCAGTTAGTTGTCTGCAGACTGCAAAATGTCTCAGAGCTGCTCTTTACGTCGCAGCAGACTGTCAATGGAGAAGACGAAATCTCAGACGCGTTATTTTGATTGACATGCATTTGTCTTGTTACCACATCTACTGAATAAAAACTTCTGAATCGAATTGACTCCATGTTCTCTTTTGCAGTCGACCAGATAAAGTTTGGACGGCCAGTGAGGAAAGTCACAGAGCCTTACCCTGACCTGGTAATGCCTTCTGATACTCCTGCTACGGATGACGTGTTTTTTAAAGTTCATTAATGTGACTGAAAGCCGTGTTTCTGTCAGCAGGGCTCCTATGATGACTGGAGTCTGTCTGGAGACGAAGATAATTCACAGTAAGTGTCCTTCTTCTCCTGATCTCCTGGGATGTGAGGTCAGACCAGGACTATGCAGCCTGTGACCTTAAAGCTGACGCAGAATCACTGCTTGCTCTTAAATATAAAGATAAAAATCCTGCAGATATTGATCAATTTTTAATTGAATATCTGCTCTTAACTTGTGCTGAAGAACGACCTTAAAGGTTCCACTATTTTTTATTTTTTTATTAAGGGTGCACCGATGGCTGTTTTCTTGCCGATTACCCATATTCAAAAAGCCTGACCATCTCAATTCTGACTTTGTCAAAAACTGCCCTGCTAAAACTATCCAGAAATAAAGAAAGATTTCCCTAAATTAAATGTATTTACTCTTAAATTGAGGAAGTAAATACGATGATCTGCCAATGGGATGATTATTTTTACTTTTAAAATAAGATAATTAGATGAAATACACTTGAAATAAGACAAAGCGACTGATTTTTCTTATTTTAAATTTAAACTGTCTTGTTCCATTTGCAGTGTCTTACTTACCTCCTCAATTCAATGAAAATGCATTTATTTTAAGAAAAATTGACTTATTTAGATTTCTATTTTTTGCAGTGTGATCATTTTAACACACCTGCACTCTTCAATTTAATTCAGTTTATTTTGATAGCGCTAATTCACTAGCCTAGCAAACTAGCCCCACCAAAATCATTTTTACCTGCAGTGGTCTAGCCTCGATCAATGCCCCAGGCCCTAGAACTGGCGAGCCAATCACAACGCAGAGATGTGTTTTGAATGTCTTGATACAAAGTGGGCGGGGTTTTGAGGGCGGGACAACAAGTTGCGCGATGCTGGAGAAGCACAACGAGGAAGATGGCAACAAAACAGTAGCATGATGCACTGCGGCAGCAGCAGCTTTCAATGGAGTGCTCCATTGAAAGTTAAAAGTTCTCTTTCTGTTGCTGTTTTTCAATAAAAGTACGTTTTAAGATCATTTGAGGCGAGAATATTATACTTTAAAGCGTCACTATATGGTCCATTTATCGATTTAATTCATAACTTAAAAAAAACTATTTCCAAAGTTGAGAGGGCCGCGGCAACTTGCTCAGGGGTTAACAGTAGCCAGGGCTAACGTTAGCCCGTCTGCAACAGGGTCTTATCTGCACTTCAAGTAGAAGTTTCTTAAATTAAGTGTATTTACCTTTATTATGAGGAGGTAAATAAGATGATCTACCGATGGAAGGAGGATTTTAGTTATAAAGTAATTAGAAAATATTAGAAACACTTTCCTCCTCAATGCAAGAAAAAAAAGATTAACCGTCAGACTAATATCCTCCTTATATATCTGTCATCTGCAGCCGTAGTTATAGAAGCCACTATAGAAGCTCTGCAGGTTGCAGAGGAATCCTTTGAAAAACAACAAAAAAGTGGATCTTTTTAACAAATGAAAACAAATTTTCTTGCATCGTTTTTTATTTATTAATTATTTTTTTGGTCTCTTTTAGCCACTCACAACATTTCCGTGATCTAAAAATGTTTTATTTTGCTGGACTGAGGAAAGAGCGTCTCTTCGGACGTTGAAGGTTGCAGACCACTGGCTTGGATTTTCTGAATATAGTAATAAATATATCACAGGGGAAACGATTATTCTTAATAACTTATTAGAATTAATTTTATTTCAGGTCAGTTTTATACGGCGGAGTATTTGGGCCAGGCTAGAGATTTTTACATTTTGTTTTATTTTGAGAATAAAGTTGTAACATTACGTAAATGAAGTCATCATATAACAACCCGTTTCAGAGAGAAAGCTTGGAGCTCCGCCCAGCAGATGACGGCCGACCAGCTCCACCAATCAGCATCCAGAGTCCACTTTGACATCCTGCCCAGTTTAAAGAAAAGTTTTAATCTCTGAGAGTCAAATAACGACTCATTATTGATGCGTCTTAATGGTGCATTCAGCTGTCAATTTTTAGGAAAGTAAATATTCTGGTTTTCCTTTTCAGCAATCGCTGTGAATAAATGACTGCACTGTTTAAGCTAGCTGCAATGTTCCCTGGGATCAACTCTAGTCGCTGCACTGCAAAAACGACCCAGAAATAAGTAAAAATTTCTGAAATTAAGTGCATTTACTCTTAAATTGAGGTAAGATGATCTAATCTGCCAATGGCATTAGTTTTTTTAATCTTACAGTAAGATAAATAGATAAATGCATTGTTTTTTCCTCTTTTTAAATGTAAATTGTCTTGTTCCGTTGGCAAAGTGTCTCACCTACCTCCTCAAGTCAGGAAAAAATGCACTTATTTAAATAAAAATTGACTTATTTAGATTCTTTGCAGTGAATGAATGTCGGTTCCTTCGACACAAGAGGGAACGTTTCTAAACTTTCCTTTGCCCAAAGATCCCTGGGAACATTTCCTCATTCCTAGCAAAGAATAAACCAGTGGTGTCCAAACTGCGGCCCGGGGGCCGTTTGGAGCCCTGAGCTGATTCTGTGAGGCCCTGCACAGCTAGCAGAGGCAGATGGAGGCGTTTCACTTCATTTCAGATATAGTTATTACAGACAAGTCGATGTGTTTAATTTTTTAATAATTACATTTAACATTTTATTTTAATTTCATAGTAGATGCAACCACATCTATCTGACAACTTTGATCCAAAAGTTGATGTTTGTTTGCAGAAACCTGCTTTCAGTTCACTTATTTAAATAAGCTAATCTAGTTAAGATATAAATTATTTTTTGAAGGAACACCGAATTTCTGTTTTTACTGAAAACTATTTAAAAATGCTTAATTTATGATTTACGGTAATTTAATTGATTTAAATGTAATTTTAATAATAGGACTAATTTGTTCCTTTGATCTTTGCATGCAAAGATATTTTTAGTCTTATATTTTTTGGCACTTGAAAACATTTTGACATTTTGGCCCAACGAACGAAAAGGGTTGGACGTCCCTGCTGTTGCTGCAATGCATGAAGGGATGGAGAGTTCTGCAGGATTCTGTTCCTGAATTTCAACAAATAACAAGCAAAGTGAAAAATATTATATTTGCATAAATAACACGAGGTTTTGGCTCAGAATTTGGCAAAGATATGAACTTTGCTAGAGGTTGAAAATTCTGTTCAGCTATTTACTGAACTTTATTGAATCGGATGCTGTTTATATGGTATTATCATGGTGGGGGGGCAAACAGTGCAAACCGCTGCAAAGGAGAAATGCAGAGTCATAGAAAGTAAAGAGTAGCAAAGTGTAAAGTTGCTGCCAATATATAAATGATGCTAACTCATTGAAAAAAGTATGCTAAGGAAAAACTAGCAAACTGCCGTCCCCTCTGTGTCGGGGGGGCGGAGCTTAGAGGACGTGGTGAGGAACAATGAATCACGGTTTATATGACAGGACAAAAATGTTCCCAGATGTTACATTCAGGAGCTGTGGGAATTAGAACCGTCATCATTGATACTCGAAGTTTAAATGATGGAGTTAAAAAAAAAACAAAAACAAAAAAAAAACCTTGACACAACTTTTTTTTTTTTTTTTCCCCAATTTTGTTTTTCCGGCTAAAATCTTTGCAGTTTCAAAAATACTTTTCAGATTCAAATCTTTTTTTTTTTTTTTACTTTTTTTTTCCATTTTTCCAATTTTTTTTCAGTTGTAATTTGCTTTTGTTTTTTTAATTTTCCAACCAAATTGTTTTTGAACAAACTTTCTGGCCCAAACTGAGCTCCATACAGATGGTCATTGGAAGCTGGGGTTCAGACTTTGACTTGGACTCCTGCTCTGAGACTCAAGTCTTAGTAAATTTGCATGTCATGTAATGAAGAAAGGATGCGTTTGATGTTAGGCCCGTGATGTCACTGGATTATGGGATGCCAAAGAACGTCAGTTTAAATGAACAAACAGCTTCCCGTACATTAGTCAGATGTTTCTCCTTTGTGAGAAAAGATTGTTCAGAAGCAGAAGACTGATAAATCCGGTTGGTTTGTGGGTTAAAGGGTTCAATTCCAGAACATCTTTTTGTCTTTTCTTTATGTGAGTATGCTCTCTGCTTCATGGACATTTTCCCTGGATTTCATGCCTGTCATGAACAGCGAGGATCCCACAGCTCTCGGCCAGTCCCAGACTCATTCTGGTTTCCAGCTCAGCTGTGCAAAATATCCACATAACATTAGAATGATCAGGTTGGAGCAGAAGCTGCAGCGTTTGGGCCGCCCTGCCAACCACAGTCCCGCTCAGCCTCTTCTTCACTTCGTCTAAAAACCATAGAGAACCAGCCAAGGTTTAGAAATGATAACAAATGCTGCAGCTTTTCATCCTTTCATTAAATAAATGCTCTAGATTAGTGCAAGAGAACCAGCCTAACTGCTTCCAGGAATGTTCTTTGGACTGCTTGTAGTTTCAGGCCGATCACCGATCTTTAGAAAACCCTTCTGTTCTCAGTCCAACTAAATGACTCTTATTTAGAGCAGAAAACATTGTGTTTGATAAATATCTTCTTTTTCTTTTGGTTTGACAGAATACCAGTTTCATTTTTCTTTAGCATTAATAAAAACATTTTACTTTAAGATATTTTAAAGATTTTAATGACATTTCCTTTTAAGGGAAAACGGCTTAACAAATATTATTTCCAACCTAATGACAAGAGGAATTAGATAAAAGTGGTTGGCAGCGACTGATCGGCCAATATTTCCCTCGTTTTTGGAGATCGGTGATCAGTCAATACTTAAATCTGCTTCTTTGAAGGTCTAAAATCAGCATTTATCAATCCTTTTAATTTAACATTTATATTTCAGAGCGTTTTCTTATGCAGTAAAAAAAAAGTTGATATTTAACATGAGTAATGTTCAATTTATTCTTAATAAAATAAGACAGAAATATTAAAATATATAATGTCATGTTATAACAACTGTTATTTTTTTTTTTTTTATCCGCGTCGGTCAAAATCAGAATCTGCACGCCGGCCCTTTAAATATCAGTAGTAGGTGATCGGCCAGAAATTATTATTAATTTTTTTTTTTTTTTATGAAACAAGATTTTACAAAAAACTGTTAAGAAAAAAAATTTTAACAGTTGAAAAAATGAATCGGCTTGAAATTTTCTTTTAAAAATTGGTGATCGTCCAAAGAACCTACAATCGGTGCTAAAAAAACATTACTGGTCCCTTTAGGGTCTTTCTGTTCCACAAATTCAGAGCAGATATTCAAAAAAACATGGAAAACTTATTTTGTAATAAAGTATTTATTCTCTCCAAATTAAAAAAATTCTAACTGGTTCTCTATCCTTTTAGCAAAAGTTGGTCCAGGGTGGAAGGTCCAAACACCACCTTTTCCAAAACTTAAAAAATACTTAAAATATACACCTTTGCAGTCCCTAATAACACTAAGATTGTCATGATTTTATCAACAGCCTGGACCCACATGCAGAGAAACCAATTCAGGGAGTCCAGGAGAAAAGGTTTAACAGGTTTATTGAAGAGATAATGCAGAATGAAGTGTTGGAGGGCGGAACAGGGTTTATCCAGAATGCGATTGTTTGTAGGTGAACGGAAAAGCTGACTGCCACTCAGATTTCCTGCGGTACTTGAACGGGTCGTAGTGGAGATGAATCCCTTGCTCAGTGTGAAGCTCAAACATCTCTTGGGGAAGAGTAGATTCAAACCTCCAGTTTAAATCCTTAGCTCAGTTTGAAGCTAAGATCATCCTCCCAGGGAGAGAAGGTCCGAAACATCCAGTTTGCAGGATGACTTCCTAAAACTGGCAAACACTCTGGCGTCGAGGTAGTGGCAGTCAGCAGCTTAAGAGCGCTCCGTTAGCGAGGTAACCCTCTGCAGGTGTGTGAGCAGGCGGACCAGAACCAGGCGCCACCTGGTGGAGGAAGGGAGACAAACACCGAAACACAAACACGAAGACAGGAATCCTGACAAAGATAACTCCCACCTAACAGGATCAAACTTCCTGCTGATCCACAGTATGGAGCTAAAGTTTGCTTTAAAAACATTATTTTTGGAACTAAATTTGTAGTGAAAATAATAAAAAAAAAAATAATAATTAGAAAGTAAAAAGAAAATATTTAAAATTGAAAAATCTTTTTTAAACTAACCGGAAAAAAAATAGCTTAAAGTTAGAAATGAAACATAACAAATATGAAAACCAAAAATGTAAAGCCTATTTTTTTATTTGAAAAGATTTATTAGCTAAAAAATCTTGAATTCGAAAATTATGAAAGTGAAGCAAAATGTTTGATCTAAAACTAAAAAAAAGTAATATTTAAGACTATTTTTAAACTAAAAATATCAAACGTTTATGTAAATAATGTAAATAGAAATCTGAAATAAAAAGATAATTTGAGGCTGAAAAAATGTGAAAAAGTAAAACAAAATGCGAACATTTGAAAGTGAGCCAGAGGAATTTCCTAAACGTCCTCACAGTATTTCAGCGTACCTGAGTAAAGTTGCCCCCCCACCTTCTTCAAATCAGACAAAATTAGTGTCAAACCTTTGTGCAACGTTTGTGCAGCAAAAATTGTTGTTTGTGCTTCTTTGGCTTTGAAGATATTAATGAAAATGTAAAGGTCAAAAGGTCAACCAGCCCCGTTTGTGCAGCAAAACATTACGTCTGTGCCAGTATCATTTTAAAGATATAAAGAAATGTTTCTAGAGGTCATCAAAGGTCAACCAGCCCCCCCACTTTCTTAAAATTCAACAAAATTGGTGTAAAACGTTGGTGCTACATTTGTGCAGCAAAAAAAATTGTTTGTGCTGCTTTCATTTTAAAGATATAAAGAAATGTTTCTAATATTAGCATATTATGATAAGCCCCGCCCCCCCACCTTCTTCAAGCGAGGCAAAAAGGGTGTCAATTAACTCGGCTCAGTTTGTGCAGAAAAATTTTTCGTTTGTGCCGCTAATATTTTTTTACAATTTAAAATTATATAATCAAATTAGCTTATAATTTATGTGAAATTCAGAGTTTCAGAAAGAAGAAATGTTCACTGACCTTCAATGGATTCTACACACAATTATTATTATCATTAAAATGATAGCAGAACAAAAAAAATTATATATTTTAAAATATGCATTTTTTAAATTTTAATATATTTATTTTAAATATTTTATATTTAAAATTTATTTTAAAATTTTATTGGTTTTATTTTTAACCCGCTATCATTTTAGTGATATTAATAATATTTTGTAGAGGTCATCAAAGGTCAGTTAACGTCTGTTTTTGCTGCGCAAACGGAGCACAAACAATTTTGTCTAATTTCAAGAAAGTGGGGGGGCTGGTTGACCTTTGATGACCTCTAGAAACATCTCTTTATATCTTTAAACTGAAAGCGGCACAAACGAAAATTCTTGCTGCACAAACGTTTGAGGCTAATTTAGTCTGATTTGAAGAAGGTGTGTGTGGGGGGGGGGGTGATCAGAATTGCTGGCGATTAAAATGGCCGCCTCAGGCCTGTGGTCAGATAAACACCGGGGGTCTTCCTGTTGCAGGAGCCTGTTGGAATGTGTGGAAGAAGCCCTGCAGATGAGGTAGGCCCCGCCCACCCGCTCCAGCCTCTCCTAACAGCTGTTTTTGCTTCCCTCCTGTGATAAACGCCTCCAGCTGGTATTATTGTGATGCGTTCGTCAGCTAATGTGGTGGATTTATGTCTGATTGCTGTCAATGTTGCCCTGAAGCCACAGGAACCGGAGCGGATTGGCTCCGACTGCTCAGCTTTGTCTGCTTGTCTGTGGCGTTTCCGTCAGTTTGGTTGGTGCGCTGCTGTAATCCTTCCCCCAGTCATCCAGCTTGGTGTCGTGACGCTCGTTCTGATTGGACGGTTGGACTAGGCATGGGCCGCTTGCTCGTATAATTGCTTTATTTCAAAGAGTGGCCATTTCAAAACCAGTCCTTCCAATGAGATCAACTTCAGATTAACTGGATTTTTATAGATCCTAGTGTAGCTATCGTCCACCCAGAGCAGCACACTGCCGCTCAGCTGGCTTAAATGATTTTCCAGCTGTTTAGAACCATTTCAGGCAGCCTAATTCCTTTATTCCTCAATGAGAGTCAGCTTCTCATGCGGCCCATGCCTAGAAGCGACCATCAGATTCCCGAACTGATTTTGTTCTTGTGCTGGTCTGTTCCAGGAGCCTAACGATAGCGAGGGCGCCATCTGCTGATGTGAGTATGAACCTGCTTGTTGCTCTTTATTTCTATGAGATCTGATGTGCTGACTTATGGAGCTAAATTGGGACCATAAAATTAGTTTTAAAAGATTTTATGGAATTGCAAAAAAAAACAAATAACAGAAAAAAATTAGAAATTAAAGGAAAAGATTTACCGTATTTTCCGAAATATAAGCCGCTACTTTTTTTCTCTCGCTTTAAACTATGCGGCTATTAAGAAGGTGCGTTTTTTTCTTTGCATTTCTTAACCGCCAGAGCGGGAAGTCGGAAAGTTGGAAATGAAAGAACAAGAGGCTAATTTTAATTTAGCCAAAGAATATGCTAGCACCAGGAGAACAAATGTCCCAAAATTCGCATTTTTTTAATTGTATTCGCCACATTAAAGCAGGGCATACACTGTACGAGTTTTTGTCCTTTTTAGGCCGATTTTCCAGTTGAGTGAGAATTTTTGGATTTTCACCCTGATCGTGCGTCGTATAGAGTACAGCCTCTCACGACTACCTCCCGATCAGGATATCATAATATCGGGAGAAAATCAAACATGTTTGAAATTCAGTTGGCCGTCTTAAGATCGCATCAGAGCGTCGGGCCGCACAGCGTGAGAACATGCATCGTGAGCTGTGAACTTCGTCGTACAGTTTGGACTGTAGCTGCGTGTAACAACTGAAAATATCGCGCAGTAAATGCGATATACGCGATATATGCGGCTTTAAGCTGCCGAACCAATGAAGAGACTGGGATACACTGAGAGCTGATGAATCCACATCTTTCAGTAGAAGCTCTTACTCCTGCGAGCTAACATGCTAATGGGAGCTAACATTCTTCTTCATCCCTACTCCAGGGGCTTTATGTAGAGCTCCCCCTACAGGTTTGGTGGGAGACAGTTCATTAGACACCAGCGGCTTATTTATGTACATTTCCAGGTTTTTAAAAAAATGTTGTGGGAGGGGTTATAGTGAGGTGCCTCTATAGTCCAGAAAATACGGTAAATGTGAAAAATGTTTTTTAACTAAAAACTAATTGGACCTATAAATTTAAAAATGAAACTTGGAAAAAAGGTTTCAAACATTCACACATTTCTAATCTTTTTATTTCATTTTTTTAGTTTGAAAGATACTTTTCTATTTCAATTATTTGTTGTGTTTTTTTGCCTCCAAATATTTTTAAAAAGGACTCTGCTCTGCTGGGTTTTAGGAACGGCATTACAGACTGCTGGAATCTGTAAAATGGGATTGGATTTGAAGTTCATAAATCTCAATTTCCCCTCCAAAATATAAAAGATAGGATCTAGAAAAATTTATTAAAAAAACCCTTAAAGTAAAAAAATGTACGTTTGTTTATGTAAACACGTGCATTTCTTTTCCTCTGTAAAAACAGCAACCAGTGAAAATCTTGGTTAAATTTTTAACGTACATTCAAATTATTCTCAAAGTTCTTTTTTTTTTTAAACAGATTTTCTTCAAAAATTTACTTCCTTTCAATAATTTTGGAAGAAATGTCACTTCATTTTGCATAAAAATGATGTTCATTATTATTTATACTGGTAAAAATGTTGAAATGAATAACTTTTTTTTATAGTTTGACAAACATGTTTCTCAGAACTAGTAGTTATTTAAATGATTTAAAGCCGTCCGGCCTGAGTTCTGAGTCAGATCTGTTCAGTGGAGGAAGATTAACATTAGGGTGATGGCACAGAGGCCAAAAAGCTGCTTAGTAATAATAAGGAATGTTGCTATGATGCCAATCACTGCTGATTAAAGAGGTTGTGAATAATTTCCAACATTCGTTTTTTTATTAAATACAAATAAAACCGGAGTCTCTTTATACTTTTGGGAGATGCTGATTCTGTTCCATTGAGAAATGTGCAGTAATGCGGCCAAAGCTGCAGGAACAAAGATCATTTACCGTAATGGAGGTAATATCTAATCAGAAGCACAGTACTAGGCAGTTACCTAGGGCCCCAAGTTTCCCCATAAAACTCTGTTTCCATGTATGGTTAATACCCCCCCCCCCCCCCCCCCCCACCCCCCCCCCCCTGATAATATTAAGTGTGTCTCAGCCCCCCCCTTCAGTGTCCACCATATTGGATCAGTCCATTTGCTGCACATGTTCAGAAAGGTCCAAACAGACAGCAGCAAACCATTTGAAAACAAACCATGCAAAGAGCAGTGTTGCCAACTTAGCGCTTTAGTCGCTATATTTAGCCACTTTTCAGACCCCTCTAGCACTTTGATTTCTAAAAAGCTCCTAGCGCCAAATCTAGAGACTTTTTTCTGCTACTGGAGACTTTGGAGACAACATCTAAAAGCAGCGAACTCTGCTCTCCAGAGCGAGTAGATTGGTAACCCCGCCTCCTGCTCTCCTCTATCTTGTCTGCTGTCATGATTCATGCAGCTATTAGTTCATCCAAATGAAAAATGGAGAACAGAGAAGCAGATCATGGCTTGTCTACAGTGAAAAGAAGGACTGGGTTATTTACTTTGGCCTTTTTGGAAACACAGAAAGGAGCAATCAGCTAAGTGAGCTTAGTGCTTGGAAAAAATCTTTCATTCCTTTAGAGACAGCATGAAAAGTCAGCTGAGTACAAAACATAGAGAGGAAAACAAGAAGAAAGGGGACAAGAAGAGAGGGACACAAACAGAAGGAAACACTGAGATGATTTTCCCAAAGCGGTGAGACACGATGCTGACCAATCACATGTTTTACAGGGAGGTAGGAAGATTGGTTTGTTCAGTCCTACAGCTTCGCTGCCAGCCTTCAGCTCTTTAACTTCCAACGCAGAAGACAGAGACCTGACGCCCAGACCCACCTGCACACTTGGCCCCGACGCCGCCGCCGACTCGGTCTCCACAGCAGGTACACCTCAGCGCAGCCGTCAAACTAGAGCCTGCTTCACATTCAATAAATTTGCTCCTTACAGGCAGAACTTTCCAGAAAAGACCAGATTTAGTGCTAGAATGCTGTTGTTTTTTTTTGGTATGATTAGGAAAGTGTCTGTACGGCTGGTGTATGGAGTGAATTTTGTGCCATTATAGTAGCGAAAAAAAGAAGTTAATCGTAATTTTGCCAAATGTATCGTATTTGATACATACGGTTTCTGAAATGTTTTGCGTCTGACACCTTTTGCATAATTTAATGGTAAAAACTTTGCTCAAAATCCTATTGTACACAATCAGATATACCTGATAACAGCCAGTAGAAGACTACACAAAAAATAATCTTGACTTATTGCATAGTAATAAATTATTAATATCAAAAATGTATTTCTGTTTTTTCTTTTTACATATTTTGTTAAAAGGCCAAATAAGGACTTCAAACCAAAAAAAATGAATTTTCTGTTTTGTTTTATTCTTGGATCGGGCTTTAAAGGGTTAAAAAAAATGCTGTCCAAAAATGAAACTTTTACAACCTCTTAATCAAAATGAAGTTTTAAGTGTTACTTAGCTTTTTTTTTTTAGGTTTTAGTTTTCAAATTTTTATTATTCAATCTTTTTTTGGTTTTTTTTACAGAATTTATATTTGTAATTTTTTTTCAAAGTTACTCTTAAAAATTGAGCTTCATGAACTGCGTTCTTTTTAAGTTGTTTCTTATATCACATTCTCTTCTATTCAAACCCAATAAAAACGTTTTCTCTTGACCAATAGAAATGTTGCTTACGCTCAGCAGACCAATAGAAATGTTTTTTTGCTCCTTAAACCAGAGAAAAGCTCCCTCTCAGAAGCAGAGAAACCAGAACGTTAGAGATTGAATGAACAAATACAGCAGAATGGGAGAAAAGAGATAGAATGATGAAAAAGGGGTCCCTATGTCCTCCAGCAGTCTAAGCCTATAGCAGCAGAACTACAGAGACTTTCCACTGATGATAGTTTATGGAATTCATCTGTAGCAAAAAATGGCAAATTCTAATAAATTGTTTACAAATTACAAACATCAGTTGGATTGAAGAGAAATTGGGACTCTTAGCAAAAACTTTAACGATAAACCATAATAACTTAACATTCCTGTTCCAACAACAGGTTTTACTTTAACCCTTTATAGGGTGCTCAGGGAAATACTTTGAAAATCAACGCTTCAAGCCAATAGTGTTATAGAATCCAGGATTAGACCTCTGTAACATTAAATAAATATGGATATTTTGATGGATTAAAATTTATATCAATTTAATAAGAAGAAATGCCAACTTGCCCGAATATATTAAGAAAAATAACAAAAATGCTTCTAGAAGAAATTCATGAAAAACACTCTGAGAGCGAAAGAAACACATATTTTAGTCCAAAATACCCTTAGAGGCATTAATGCTAATACTGGCACTTACATTTTTTAGTTTATAAACCTAAATAGAATTGTTAACTAGGCTTATTATCTTTTTAATTCTATTCAGTTTATTTCTATAGCTCCAATTCACATCATGTCATCTCAGGTCACTTTCCAGTTCAACCAGATCATCCGGTCAGATTGATTAAAAGTTTTCTATCTAAGGAAAACCAGCTGATTGCATCGACTCATTGACTCTTCAGCAATCCCTCACACTACACAACAAAAAATTCCTTCTAAAAAATAAGAAGAAAAAAATAGTGTTTTAAGTGAATAAGTGCTTATTTTGCGCAAAATAATCTGACAGTACAGCAAGCAAATGAGGCTTGGTAAGATTTCTTAAAACAAGAACATAATATCCAAGTAGTAAGCATCCCAAAAAACTTCAATCAAGTATAAAAATCTACTTTTTCTTTTACTTGTTAAGATTTTTTTCTCTTATTTTAAGCAATTTATTCTCATTTATTAATCAATTATTGCTTAGAATTAAATGTCCTCTAACCAATTATTGCTCAAAACAAGCATAGAACAGGCTTAAAAACAAGGCAAATGTACTTGATACCAGTTCATTTAAAGGCCTAAAACTGTTTTTCTGAGCTAGAATTCATTTCATTATTTAGGTGTAGTGAATGTATGGGAAAAATACACTTGACAAAAACATCAAAACTTTTTTTTAATTAATATTTTAGCAGAAATGTCACAGAATTAAGCGAAATACACCCCACACACACACACCCCCTCCAAAAAAAACCCCACAAAGCTGAGGGCTGCACAGCTTTGAAGAGATGAAGTGATTGTGATGTAGCAGTATCGCTACGCTCTACCCCTTCTATTCATTCTAGCTAATCTGAATCGTTCATCTGGAGAGCGAGATCATCTGTGGTAGCAGCTCTAGACATCTTCCAGGCATGAGAGGAAAACTAGCAGCAGTTCAGCGGACAGGATGAATGAACGGTAGCCGGCGAGCGCGGGTGATGTCATACACGCTCCGCTTCGTTTTCAAAAGATAAAAATATAAATAATCTAACGGTGGACGTCTGGGGGACAGTGATTGGCCTCCATGTTCTGAATGCTGGCGTACCATTAAGAATAAATGATGAACAGTTTAGTTTGTGCCTTCAAGGCGTCGCTCATAGGAAGACGTTACTTGGATGCAGAGGTGTCAAGTAACAAAGTACAAATACTTCATTACTGTAGTTAAGTACACTTTTTAGGTATCTATACTTTACTCCATTACTTATTTTTCCTCCTAATTCTGACTTCTACTCATTACATTTTCACACCAGTATCTGTTCTTTCTATTCCTTACATTTTTAAAACAATCATTCCTCGTTACTCTTGGCTTCGGTTTGATGTTTCTACATTTTTATTTCCCGTCATGTGCTCCATCCAATGCAGATCATTGGCTCCATCCACATCCAATGAAAACTAGTGTGATTGGATGAGTCATAGAACGCAAACACTCATTGGTTAGCTAAAGGAAATCATCAGAAGCCAGCAGGTGTTCTTCAAACTGCTAACGTGAATTGTCTATGCCATGCTACAATGTGGGATTCAGAAAAAGATGCTGAAATGTCTGAAAGGTCGGACACAGGCGAGAGCGTATCGGGAGACGGAGACCAACCAGACCTCCCTCATCCTTGGCCCTATCTCAGAGAATTTATAGAAATAGTCGAAAAATTGAGCTTTAAGTTCATATAGCGGCATCTGGCTGTTTTTTTTAAAGGTTACTTTATACTTTAAGTAGTTTTTGGAGCACATACTTTTTCACTTTTACTTGAGTAAAGAGGTCAAGTTGATACTTCTACTTTTACCAGAGTGTTTTTAAACTGCAGTATCTATACTTCTACTGAAGTAACAAATGTGTGAGCTTTTGACACCACTGCTTGGATATAACCTAACGGAATATCTTCAGAACGGCTCCAAATGACACTAAACTCATATGGGTGAGTAGAACATGATGGAATAACGGAAAATCAAGGGACCAATGGAAAAAAAACGGCGTTCCCCTTTAAAGCAGAGCTTCTATTATAATAAGCATATGTATGATGTACAGTAGTTATGATGTATTGTAAACAGTGAATGGTCCACTGCTAAGGTTCAGAATCTCGAAGCTAAACCATGAATGACAATCTAAATAACCCTATCAATGTGAATGCAATCAGATTTGATTAGCTGGAATATCTTAAAGAGACGGGGTCAGTTCTTAAAACAGGTTAATATGGATCGTCTTATTGTCTTGAAACAAGTAAAAATGCGACTCACAGTCTAAATGTTAACGCGTACTCCATTTGTAAGGGGGATGCAAGGGTTAAAGCCCTGAGGGCTAGACTTTAACACGTCCTTTGTTTATGGTCAGGAAACATGCAAGCTCTCTGTTGGATCCCGGAATCTAAAACGCCTCGATGTGATCAAGAGCATCACAGCATCATCTGTATAGATATATTCAACTTTAGTTTGAATTAGAATTAAACCCAACGGGTGAAAGAAGATTAGACGAAATGTCTAAATTGTTTGTCTAAGCAGGGAAACACTGCTGAGACAGTTGGCTTTTCTCTTTCCTGGGTGGATCTGCGGTTCTTTACACATCCTGACAGACCCCCCCCCCTGTTTTCTCCCTCCCCCCTCCAGGCCTCTCCAGGTGTTCTGCCACGCAGGACATCAGTCAGCGCTGCAGTGACCCGAGGTTCCCCTCACAGCACCCCGTACCTGCAGAGCGAAGGCCCGCCTCCTCCGTTTCCTCCCCCAAAAGAGAGACCCCACTGTCCCCTGAGTGGAGCACGCTGCGGAAAAAGACGGAGGACTCGGTGAGTTTAATAAAACCAGAATCAGCAGAACGTCGCTGTGATTTTCTAACCTAATAACGTTCTAATGAAACAGAAACGGTTTTCCTTTGGTTGGTCTTTATTACTCCATTTGTTCTGTTGTTTGTAACCTTTGTAATTCTAGAGAGCTGATTGTCATGGGCTTCCTCCCACCCCTCAAGTCCATGTAAGTGTGATTTCTAACCGCATGCAACCTGCAATAAAACACAACTGACAGCTATAGGAGCGTCTAGAGTTCCTAATGTTTGCTAATCATCAGAACCTGATTCTATGCTACGACCCTCCCTCATGATCCAAACGGGCTGATGTAGATTATTCTTTATTCTAATGAGGAGAGTGTTGCTGAAAAGCTGCAGCGATGGACATGTGGAGCTTTAACCAAAAGAAAAAGCATAGCATGATTTTAACGACTGCTCCACAACTTAAGGGCTTTAAAATCTCTCTGCTGTTCAACCAGATGGGAGCCTGCTTCACCAAAGTCTTCAACGGATGTCCTCTGAAAATCCACTGCGCTGCTACCTGGATTTTACCCAAAACTAAAGGTGAGAACTTCAGCTTATAGCTCAGTTTATTTATTTAAGTGGTGCAATCGCCCTGCAAATACATGAAGTACTGCAAACATAAAAAGTTAGACTAACACATGAAACGCATGCAAAGAAAGAAAAAACAAAAAAACACTGCAAAAGAAAAATCTGCAATCACAGAAAACAAAGCAGCAGAGTGCAAACGAGCTGCAAACACATAAATGTTTTCGAACAAAAAAACATATTTGGAAACAGAAACTTAAAGAAAGTGAAATTCTATTCAGTTTATTTCTGATGCTGATACTGGCACTGACATTTTTTGATTTATAAACCTAAATATAATTGTTAACTAGGCTTGTTATCTTTTTAACTTTTTGAATGAATTCTGTTCAGTTTATTTCTATAGCTCCAATTCACATCATGTCATCTCAGGTCACTTTCCAGTTCACCAGATCATCCAGTCAGATTGATTCAAAGTTTTCTATCTAAGGAAAACCAGCTGATTGCATCGACTCATTGACTCTTCAGCAATCCCTCACACTAAGCATGCTTGTAGCGACAGTGGAGAGGAAAAACTCCCTTTGAACAGGAGGAAACCTGTCATGGTTTTATCAAGAGCTCAGACCCACATGCAGAGAAACCAATACAGAGAGACCAGGGGAAAAGATTTACAGGTTTATTTAGGAGATTCTGAAGAATCCAGTGTTGCTCAACCGGAACTGGAAAGTGAGGGGAAGACACTGCGGTTAGTTCAGGCTCAGTGGGAAATTTGATTCTCGAACTTCAAGAGGAGAAATAGATTGCAGACTCACGTTTCCAGAAATGTGACTGACTCTTTGACTCCAGTCGGTGTGGGGGTGTTCCAGTGTTTGTCTCATTAGGTGGAGGGCGGACAGGGTTTACCCAGAATGCGGTTGTTTGTAGGTGAACGGAGAAGCTGACTGCCACTCAGATTTCCTGCGGTACTTGAACGGGTTGTTGTGGAGATGAATCCCCTGCTCAGTGTGAAGCTCAAACGATCCCTTGGAGGAAAGTAGATCCAAACCTCCAGTTTGAATCCCCTGGTGCTCAGAGAATCCTTCCAGGGGGAGAAGGTCCAAAACATCCAGTTTGCAGGATGACTTCCTGCCGAGAGGCAAAGACAAAACAACAAGGTTAAGACTCAGGTTGACAAAAACTCAGTTTAACTCAGCAAAACACAGCTTGGCTAGAGTACCCAAAACCTGCAAACACTCTGGCGTCCAGGTAGCGGCAGTCAGCAGCTTAAGAACGCTCCGTTAACGAAGGTAACCCTCCGCAGGTGTGTGAGGAGGAGAATCAGAACCAGGCGCCTCCTGGTGGAGGAAGGAAGACAAACACACAAAACACAAACCACACAGA
Source organism: Cyprinodon tularosa (assembly GCF_016077235.1). Taxonomy (NCBI): domain Eukaryota; kingdom Metazoa; phylum Chordata; class Actinopteri; order Cyprinodontiformes; family Cyprinodontidae; genus Cyprinodon; species Cyprinodon tularosa. The sequence continues at coordinate 35,357 of NW_024038033.1, read as the reverse complement.
CAGGAGTCCTAACACAACAGAATCAGGCTCAGTGTGAGCGGCCATCTGCTGAGGATGACTTGGGTTCAAGGAGGCAGAAGAATTAGATTTTTACCTTTTTTTTCCTAACTTTTTTGTAAACCCTAACTTGATTTATAAAGGGTTAAAGCCCTGAGGACTTATTTTACAATCAGGAAACATGCAAGCTCTCTGTTGGATCCAGGAATCTGGAAAACAGGCCAAGCTCCAACATCTAGAAACAAAGGTGTTGATGGCAGCAGCACAGCGGATATTTCTCTCCAGGATGGAGTCACAGCCAAACAGGAACAGACCAGATGAAGCTACTATGAGAAAAAGCAGAGAGAGCAGAACGTTAGAGATTGAACTAACAGATTCTGCAGAGTGGGAGAACAGAGATAGAATGAAGCAGAATGATGAAAAAGGGGTCCCTATGTCCTCCAGCAGTCTAAGCCTATAGCAGCAGAACTATAGAGATAGATCAGGATAACCTGAGCCACTCTAACTAGAAGCTTTATCAAAAAGGAAAGTTTTAAGCCTAGCCTTAAAAGTAGACCGTTAATCCAGAAATAAAACATTTTTAGATTTTAAAAGTCATATATTTTTTATATTACTCTTTTTTTTTTTTAGATTAATTTTAATGAATTGCATTGTTTTCATTTAAAGCCCAATACAAACACTCACTCTGGACAAATTAATAAATGTTGCTAACATCCAGCAGACAAACAGGAATCTGTCTTGTTTTGGGGGAAAGTTTGCCTTCAGACGTGAAGAGAATACGATCTGAAAATTTTGAATGGAATCCAAATAATAAAACTCATTTTTTAAAAAGAAATATTTGAAAGAGTAATCTGTGAAATTGGAAAAAAAAGATTTTTTTAAAATAAAATCTAATAAAATTACTATTATTTTTGTATTTATTTTGGCATTTTTAATGCACACGACTCTTGTACGAAGGCTTTAGTCCTTGACGCGGCCGACCCGGGTTCGAACCCGGCCTGTGGTCCGTTACCGCATCTCTCTCATCCTCCCTCTGGGGGAGGGGCCGTCTAGTGGTTAGGGCATAGAGCTTGGAATCCTGAGGTTCTGCGTCCGAGCCCCACTCCCACAGACTGCCACTCTGTGTCCCTGAGCAAGACCATTATCCCCACACTGCTCCCTGGGCGCCGCACAATGGCAGCCCACTGCTCCCCAATGGGAGGGGTTAAATGCAGGGAATTAATTTCGTTGCTCTGTACTTGTGACAGTGGAATGACAATAAAGTTGAATTCTATTCTATTCTAGATCTAATTTTTTAGTTTCCATTTTTACAAAGCACGTTCTTTGCTTGCAGCAATAATGAAACAACTTTCACTCCATAGACATCCAGACACACTCTGGATCTCTGCAAGATTAAGAATAGAGCAGAGATTCTGTTTTTCCTCCAAACATCCCATCTAGAACAGATTAACTGTTACGTCTTCGATATCGGAGCCTAAACCGGGGCACGGACCCCCGTTGGCCTCCATCTAGAGCCGCCCATGGCACCCCTGCATGCAGAACAGGTCTTTTCTTTCTCTTGAACCGAATGCTTTTCCTTCCTAGATCAGTACCTTATTCTCGGAGCGGAGGAAGGGATTTACACGCTGAACCTCAATGAACTTCATGAAGACACACTAGAAAAGGTGAGAGAAGAAACACCAGCAGCTTCTCGCTCAGGTTTCTAACATGATCTTTGGTTTTAAATCACCTCCATCCGTCCACAGCTGCTGCCCCAGCGATGCACGTGGCTTTACGTCATGAACAACGTGCTGATGTCGGTATCAGGTACGTCTGTTTCATCACTCAGCAGGTTTTTGCTCTTTAACACCCGGAGCCTCTGAGACGGTTTTTCGTCCGTGCAGGAAAGTCGTCGCAGCTTTGCTCCCACAGCCTGACGGCTCTGTTCGAGCAGAAAGGACACGTGCACAAGCGGCACGGCAGCCTGTCTCTCAGCACCAACCGCTTCGCTGAGAGGATCATCCCCAGGTCCGTACCGGCTATGGAACGTCCGGACAGGAACGTCTAGAAACTCACACATTTTCTCTCCTTGTTTGCAGAAAGTTTGCCATATCTGTGAAGATTCCAGACACTAAAGGCTGCAGGAGATGTGGTGTAGGTAAGGGATCCGCAGCCGTTTGCTGATTTTCCACGTTAGAAATGTGGAAAATCAGCAGCTGAGTTCTGCTGGCAAGTGTCGACGCTCTAATTCTCCACACATTCTGTTGGAAATCTATTCCGCTCCCTGTCTTCCAGCCAGAAACCCCTACACTGACAGCACCTTTCTGTGCGCCGCCGTCCCATCCGGTCTGGTGCTGCTCCTGTGGTACGAGCCGCTGCAGAAGTTCATGCATCTGAAGGTCAGTGCAGATCCTCTGTTCTGGTGACGTCGCTGTAGATCAGCACTGGAAAAACTATCTAGAAATAAGTAAAAAAATATCGTAAACTAGGTGTATTTACCCGTAATTAAATGATTTGCCAATGGAATGAGGTATTTTTACTCTTTAAATAAGATATTTAGATAAAATGCACTTGAAATAGGACAATGCAATTAAGTTTTCTTATTTTTAAGTGTAATTATCTTGTTCCATTGGCAAAATGTATCTTTTACCTCCTCAATTCAAGAACCAATACTCTTATTTTTAAGAAAAATGACTTCTAGATTTAGATTTTTTCCAGTGAGTGCCATTCTACCCATTTTATTCTATGGAGACACTATATACACTGCAAAAATGATCTAGAAATAAGTAAAAATATCGTAAATTAAGTGTATTTACCCTTAATTTGAGTCGTTAAATACGATGATTTGCCAATGAAATTAGTATCTTTACACTTAAAATAAGATAATTAGATAATATGAACTTAAAATAAGACAATGTAATTGTTTTTTCTTATTTTAAATGTAAATTGTCTTGTTCCATTGGCAAAGTGTTTCAATTTCGTCCTCAATTGGAGAAAAAAATACTTAGATTTCCATTTTTTGCAGTGTATAGGGTTGCCTGCAAGTCCAGTCTATCAAAACTGGACAGTCTTTACCATTCTGCCCTCAGCTTTGCCATAATCGCTCCTTTCAAAACGCTGTCATCCGTCAACGATGTAAAATTCACTGGTTCATCTTCATTTACAAGATACGGAAGAGCATTAGGGCCACTAAAAAAAGAAATTAACTGATTTTTATATATGATTTCTGGGGAAAAAGTCAGAATTCTGACTTTAATCTCAGACTAAACTAATTCTCTTGTTTTATTCACCTTCTGCTCTTACATTAATCAAATGGCATCAGCAGGGACCCCTTAGGGGCGGAAAAACTCGCCTAATTCCATCATTTTCCACCAATGTGTACCTGTTTCTCCCAAACATCTCCCATCTTTGTCAGTGAAGCTGAGAGCTCCACATCTCTGCCTTCATGGAGCCCATCTACATTAAGATCCACTATTCTGAGATTAAAGTCAGAATTCTAAGATTATTATTGATTATAAGACCAAAGAGATGCTTTTCTCAGGGAGTTGCTGCCCCCTACTGGCACTTCATTGTAATTAAATGAAATGAAGTTTGGTTAATGTGTTTACAGGTGCTGGTCATAAAATTAGAATATCATGAAAAAGTAGATTGATTTCAGTAATTCCATTTAAAAAGTGAAACTTGTATATTATATTCATACATTACATACAAACTCATATATTTCAGATGTTTATTTTGTTTAATTTTGATGATTACAAATGACAACAAATGAAAATCTCAAATTCATCATATCAGAAAATTAGAATATTGTGAAAAGGTTCAAAATTGATGGCCCCTGGTGCCACACTCTAATCAGCTAATTAACTCAAACCACCTGCAAAAGCCTTTAAATGGTCTTTCAGTCTAGTTCTATAGGCTACACAATCATGGGGAAGACTGCTGACTTGACAGTTGTCCAAAAGACGACCATCGACACCTTGCACAAGGAGGGCAAGACACAAAAGGTCATCGCTAAAGAGGCTGGCTGTTCACAGAGCTCAGTGTCCAAGCACATTAATAGAGAGGCGAAGGGAAGGAAAAGATGTGGTCGAAAAAAGTGTACAAGCAAGAGAGATAACCGCACCCTGGAGAGGATTGTGAAACAAAACCCATTCAAAAATGTGGGGGAGATTCACAAAGAGTGGACTGCAGCTGGAGTGAGTGCTTCAAGAACCACCACACACAGACGTATGAAAGACATGGGTTTCTGCTGTCGCATTCCTTGTGTCAAGCCACTCTTGAACCACAGACAGCGTCAGAAGCGTCTTGCCTGGGCTAAAGAGAAACAGGACTGGACTGCTGGTGAGTGGTCCAAAGTCATGTTCTCTGATGAAAGTAAATTTTGCATTTCCTTTGGAAATCAAGGTCCCAGAGTCTGGAGGAAAAGAAGAGAGGCACTTCATCCACGTTGCTTGAAGTCCAGTGTAAAGTTTCCACAGTCAGTGATGGTTTGGGGTGCCATGTCATCTGCTGGTGTTGGTCCATTGTGTTTTCTGAGGTCCAGGGTCAACGCAGCCACATACCAGGAAGTTTTAGAGCACTTCATGCTTCCTGCAGCTGACCAACTTTTTGGAGATGCAGATTTCATTTTCCAACAGGACTTGGCACCTGCACACAGTGCCAAAGCTACCAGTACCTGGTTGAAGGACCATGGTATCCCTGTTCTTAATTGGCCAGCAAACTCTCCTGACCTTAACCCCATAGAAAATCTATGGGGTATTGTGAAGAAGAAGATGCAATACACCAGACCCAACAATTCAGAAGAGCTAAAAGCCACTATTAGAGCAACCTGGGCTATCATAACACCTGAGCAGTGCCACAGACTGATCGACTCCATGCCACGCCGCATTGCTGCAGTAATACAGGCCAAAGGAGGCCCAACTAAATACTGAGTGCTGTACATGCTCATACTTTTCATGTTCATACTTTTCAGTTGGCCAACATTTCTATAAATCCTTTGTTTTTATTGGTCTTCAGTAATATTCTAATTTTCTGATATGATGAATTTGAGATTTTCATTTGTTGTCATTTGTAATCATCAAAATTAAACAAAATAAACATCTGAAATATATGAGTTTGTATGTAATGTATGAATATAATATACAAGTTTCACTTTTTAAATGGAATTACTGAAATCAATCTACTTTTTCATGATATTCTAATTTTATGACCAGCACCTGTATGTTTACTCTTGATTGGTCTAATATGTAAAGTCTACGATATATAACATTTATATAAGTTTATACACTGGAAAAAACGACTAAAAATTAGAAAAAATGTCTTAAATTAAGTGTTTTTACCCTTAATTTGAGTAGGTAAATAAGATAATTTGCCAATGGAATGAATATTTTAAGTCTTAAAATAAGATATTTAGATAATATGCACTTGAAATAAGACAATGCAATTGTTGTGTCTTATTTTAACTCTATATTGTCTTGTTCCATTGGCAAAGTGTCTCAATTACCTCCTCAATTCAAGAAAAAATGCACTTATTGCAAGAAAAAATGACTTATTTAGATTTCAATTTTTTGCAGTGTATAAGTTTGTTATTAATTCGAAAAATCAAGCAAAAATAATTTAAAAAGTAGGAAAAATCTTTCCTTTTTTTGTATTGTTGTGTGTTGGGACGCCTGCCTTAGTTTTCCTCTAATAGTCCATCAATCTATTTCCGCTCTGTCTCTCTACTCTCCTTCCAGCACATATCGGTTCGGCTTCCAGACTCTCTGCCAATATTTGAGCTCCTGGTCCTGGTTAGCGATGAGTTTCCCCAGCTGTGCGTTGGGGTGAGAGAGAGCGAGAACGCCAGCCGCCAGCTCCAGTTCGATATAATAGAGCTGAACGACCCTCCTGCTGCAGTGCCGGGTAGGAGGAGCCGCTGAGCGTCTTCCCTCCGTCGCCTTAGATTATAGAGCTTCAAACCGAATTCTCTTTGCCTCCTTCATCCTGCAGATAACGGGGCCCTCAACGCCGTCCAGATTACCCAGCTGGACCGGGACACGGTTCTGATTGCAGTTGAAAGTAAGTTGATAAAAAAAACATTGATATGTGTGCGGAGTTGTGGAGAAACTGAAACACTTCAAGAGAAAGTTCTAATTGATTTTAAGTCCTTAGACGGAGAGAAAAGCTCTGACTGGTGCAATCCCAGCACACACACTCTCCCTTATGACCCATCCCTGCATAAAGAACTTCCTCACATGCGGACATTTGGAGGAAAAACAACTTCTTCTGTTCAAGGCATGAAGGAGGATAAGGAAACATTAAACACTAAACCTAGCCTTCCTTTCACCGCTATTAGGCCGAGGAAAAACCTGCTTCCACATGTGGTTCCTGATGATGTTCAGTTAAAGGAGAAGTCCGGTCGGCAAAAAATAATCAATGGATCATTAGTTATACCTCAAATTAATACGTTCGCAGTGATTTAATGAATTTAGCCTTAATCAGTAAAACAAATCTTAATAGTTTTCGTCTTGATTGGAGTCTGGGAGCGGCCATTTTTGCCCAAATCTAGTAGCCCCTCCCTCCTGCCATCTTCCAGCAGTGACGTCACGGTGCGGTAAGCCTAGCGCCATTCTCCCCGCTTTACAAGCTAAATCAATGGGAACTACTAGACACATCTGCAATCAACAACAATTATTGAAGATTTCCAGAGGACTTCACCATTGAAATTCACCAGAGCTATAGTGAAACTGACAATGCCCACGTGCATGGCAGCTGGATGCTGGAATACATCGGGTAAAAGTGAAAAAAAAGAGTTATTCCACCTTTCTGATTCCTGATCCTCCACGGACGGGTTGGTCGTTGGATCGCCAACTTGAAGAGGGAGGATTTACCATCGAACTTCTGGCCAGAGAAAAAACCCGTAATATGTAGCCAACATTTGGAAGAAGAATGTTTTCAAGATGACTTGGATAATAGCGCGTTGTGACAAACACCAGATACAGCACTGGGACTTGATCAACAGCCGATACCGCACCGTGACGTCACTAACCAGCAGGTGGCAGTAGTGTTCTTTGACAAACATGGATGCCTCCAGTAAAGCACATTCACATGAAAATTACTCTGAATTAAAAACACTGATCATTTATTGAACAGGATGGAATCATTTCACATTTAAAGAACTTTCCGAACTTTTCCTTTAACCGTGTTTCCTTTTGAGCAGAAATGGTGAAGATCGTGGATCTGAAAGGGCTCCCCTCCAGAGAGATGGCCGCCGAGATAGCCTTTGACTTCCGGATTGAAACGCTAGGTACCAACAGTGTTCTCAAAGTTGCCGTGAACCCGACTGATCTCTGCTGCCAGCTGAGTAACGATGCTTCTCCCTGCAGTCTGTTTGCAGGACAGTGTGCTGGCTTTCTGGAAGCATGGCCTGAAAGGGAGGAGTTACCGTTCAGATGAGGTGATTATCTTCACACCAGCGGCCCGCCACGTCGGGAACCTCCTCGTCTGGAGTAGAGTTCATGTTCGACAGAACTGGTTTTGTTTTGTGTTTCAGATAACGCAGGAAATCACAGATGAGAGCCGAGTGTTCAGAGTGTTGGGAACAAACAGGTCAGTTCAATATGGAGGAAAGAAATCAATATGTGAGTCAATAAATGTGAATAAACTACATACATTCATTCGACATCTTTCATCTGTGAGAATACCGGTTTAGAAGAATACACGTTACAAGGACGCTGCTAAGTCACAGATTCGGCAGTTTGATAAAAAAAGTCCAACCCCTGACGGAGCTGTTACACTCCCCACCAGGTGGGGGCAGTAATGCAGCTAAAGCTGGTTTATAAACAGACTTTTAATTAGAAAAACGACAAAAAGGAATCATTTTAACAAAGTTAGAAAACCTTTGCCGAGTTCAAATCCAGCGGCTGCATCCTCCTGATTACATCATAGCGCGGCGCCGAGGTGTTTTTCGGATTGGAAGACTTCTCGTAATGCGGCCGACAAATGCGTCTCTTTTTTGAAAGACGGGTCGATGTATTCTCCGTAGCCTTGGATATCCCATGATTCATTGCAAGTCACAGAAAGCCGGCTGCTCCCTGCTCAGAAGAAAAGGGGAAATGGCGCGAAATGTTTTGGAAGTGCAAGTATGTAAATAGTTGAATGAAAATAGTTGTTTTAATGGTCATTGAGTCAGATATGTGGCGGTAATGTTTGGTTTATCGAAAGGTTTTATCTGTTACTGTGGAAATGGGTTTGGCTGCCATTTAAACTCAGATTCCAACATCTCTAACCTGACTCCGCCAGATGGATTTGCTCCGCATATCCATCTGGAAACCTTCCGTTGAAGTAATTTTGGGAAGGGGCGAAAATACTGGTTAGCTGATTGGCCTATGTTGGTGATAGACGGGCCAAATAAACCAATCAGATCAACGAAGCATATGACGTACTAACAGAGCGACGACGAAGAGGAGCCAATTGATAGATCAAACTGTTGGCGAAACCAGTTGGGAGAAGAGCAAAAACATCTTTTCCTCTGAGAAAAGCCTCCAGAGCAGTGTTTTGCTCTTCTTTCAGTGAAGAAATACTCTGTAATTCCCATAAAACTTGCTCGATAGCCACGCTAACGCTAGTTTCATCGGCTGAAGCCGCCATGTTCTTTAGACTGAACTGTCGCGCTTCTCGTTGCGTAACACCTCAACCCGCCTCAAAGCCAACGCTGATTGGACGTTCGTTTGGTGAACGGCTCCAAATTTTCTTCAACGGAGAGTCTCCAGACTGATTAGCGAGTGAAACCTTGAAAGCTCGCGAGATCAGGATGGTCTCACGAGGCTAGAACATCTCTGCATGGGGGGCTATAAATCTGATATCTGAGCTCCTCAGAAATGTTATTAGCACCAGAACAGTAGTGAGAAGTTCTGCATCCATTCTTTGCCTGCTTTGTGTGTCAGCTATAAAAGGCTGGTTTATGCTCAGAAACCAGGTCGTCTGAATTAGTGTCGCAGTGAACACAGATATGCTCCGCCCCCTTCCGCAGATACTGAGCGCAGACAGGAGGCCTCTGATTGGTCAAATCTCCATCCACTCTACTCTATGCGCATTTCCTGTTTGGTTCCTTACCGGCTTGTTCTGTTTGTCTGGCCGCCATTGTGGAAAACGACTGGTGAAGATGGAGCAGCTAGAAGAGCGAGGTGCGCGAGAACGCTGGGACCCTTTTTCCACCTGGATCCCCGCTCTTTTTGGCCCTCATGTCCCTCCGTTGTCGCACAAACTCGCCCCCACTTCCTCTCCGCCGTATCTAGACCCACAGCTGGTTCCTGATTGGCCCTCCTACGTTGTGGCGTGGAATAACAGCGCAGACCACGCTTCTATATTGGGCATAAATCAAAAATATCTGCGACGAACTCGACGATAAGGCTGGACCTGTTTGAATCCATAGGCAAAACTATTCCATCTTCCTTATTAGTCCAGTCCAGGTAGACCAGGTAGGTAGATAACGAAGAAACCCACAGATTTTAAGACAGGATTTCTTTTTAAATAGAAATTTTCCAACTTTTGGGACAATATCGTCTAATGAAGAGTACATTTATATACATGTTTATGCCTCAATGATTCGACATTTAAATTCCTTATGACTTTAAATGTTTTTTGTACTTAACTGAAGGGATACACACCCATTGAGGTAGTTTAAAGTGTATTACTCATACAAAACTAAAGGGATATTGACTATGGGTATGCTGGTCTGACGGAACACCGGCTTTAGCTTAGATTTAGAAATATTGGACACCTACACATGTTTATATGGACAGTTAATTTACCCGATTGTAGGAATGAGACTCCATTTAACAGAATCAACACTGTTCTGTCTGCTTTGGATGAATCCATCTTTTCTGGTTTTGTTTCCTTCCCGAACAGAGACATCATCCTCCAGAGTACGCCGACTGACGACCCCTCAGCTCTGAGCAACCTCTACATCTTGACCGGTCATGAGAGCAGCTACTGAGCCGCTGGACAGGCTCCATTGATTCAGCCAATAAAATCCAGAGGGTTTTACCTCCCACAGTTAAGGAATGACCCGCTCTGAGCTGGAGTTGAAACAGCCCACAGGGTCGTACTGGGATTCTGCCGAGGTGTGGCTGCCATCCCTAATCTGGCAGAAAACCGTCTTTCTAATGAACTTCTGATGAACAGGCGCAGGAAATCAGACCTTTGATCATTAATGGGATGTTTTAATTGAGTCCAAGTGTGTCAGAATTTCCACAAAATGTCCGGTTCCAGAAGTAACTAAGGTCCGATTTGGTTATGATTGATACTCACTGAGACTAATAAGGGATATTTAAATGAGTTCATTAGCAAAGAGCTAGAATGCCTAGAGAAGTACCAAGGCGCTGCCCTCAGAGATGGAGGGAGCCCATTAAAAACTGTGCTAACTGGTCTCCGCTTGTCCTCTTCAGCCGTAATTTATCACCACGAACATTAGCAAGATATTAAAATTTAAGTGCAGCCATGAAAATGCGGTCTGTTAAGACATAAAATAAAACATGCTCAGAGTTGGACAGTCTAGGTTAGGAAGGATGAAACCAGGCCTAGTTTTCCTTCTTTATTATATGCTGTGGAAATGAGAATTTTGGACTTAATCTCTGGATTTTTCACCTCTGAGCTCATTCATCTCTGAAATATAAAACTCAGCAAATTTACCCTCTCACATTTTTCTTTGCAGTAAAACTTCCTGTTTTGAGATGCATTAAATGGTAGCGGCAGCGCAGTACTACCAGGGGCCTATAGGGGTGCTAAAGCTGAAGTTACCTGTGTAGGTACCAGATCTACTCGGGCCCTGCTTCATGCAAGCGACGCTACGCCATATGTTTGGCTGAAGATAGACAATAACAGACATCCCAAGTCTCCTGGTAGTTCCTGGAGTCTCCCTGATATCGATACTCGTTCACTGATGCCCGCGAGTCCGATAAATTATCCCGGATTTTAGACTATGGGAGGTGGGGGTTTTTTTATGCGAGTGAGAGCGAGCAGGCAATACAATAATTCGTGCACCAAGTGCAGATTAGAACTACTGCGATTGCATAGACACAACAAGAGAGCGCGGGGTGTGGGGAGGAGGTTGCTGGTGAAACCTGTGCAGCTTTTCTGTCCAAAGAGATGCTCTGATCAACCAGCGATCCAGGAGACTGGTTGATCACAGAGACAATAAGTAACATTATGAGAATAAAGTAATTAAATCACGAGATAAAGTCGCAATATTATGAAAATAAAGCCGTAAAATTAGGAGAAAAAAGTCGTAAAATTAGGAGAAAAAAGTCGTAAAATTTGGAGAAAAAAAATCGTAACATTACGAGAATAAAGTCGTAAATTTAGGAGAATAAAGTTGTAACATTACGAGAATAAAGTCCTAAAATTAGGAGAAAAAAGTCTTAACATTATGAGAATTAAGTCGTAAAATTAGGAGAATAAAGTCGTAACATTACGATAATAAAGTCGTAAAATCACGAGAATAAAGTCGCAACATTATGAAAATAAAGCCGTTAAAATAGGAAAATAAGTCGTAAAATTAGGAGAATAAAGTAAAATTAGGAAAATGAAGTCGTAACATTATGAGAATAAAGTCGTGAAATTAGGTGAATAAAGTCGTGAAATAGGTGAATAAAGTCGTGAAATTAGGTGAATAAAGTCATAACATTAGAGAATAAAGTCGTAAAATTAGGAAAAAAAAGTCGTAACATTACGAGAATAAAGTCGTAACATTACGTGAATAAAGTCGTAAAATTAAGTGAATAAAGTCATAACATTAGAGAATAAAGTCGTATAATTAGGAGAAAAAAGTCGTAACATTACGAGAACAAAATCGTAACATGTGAATAAAGTCGTAAAATTAGGTGAAAAAAGTCATAACATTAGAAAATAAAGTCATAAAATTAGGAGAAAAAAGTCATAACACTACGTGAATAAAGTCGTAACATTAGAGAATAAAGTCGTAAAATTAGGAGAAAAAAGTCGTAACATTACCAGAATAAAGTCGTAAAATTAGGAAAATAAAGTCGTAATATTACGAGAACAAAGTCGTAACATTACGTGAATAAAGTAACATTACGAGAATAAAGTCGTAAAATTAGGTGAATAAAGTCATAACATTAGAGAATAAAGCCGTAAAATTAGGAGAATAAAGTCGTAAAATTAGGAGAATAAAGTCGTAACATTACAAGAACAAAGTCGTAACATTACGAGAACAAAGTCGTAACATTAGGAGAATAAAGTCGTAAAGTTACGAGAAAAAACCTGTAATATGAAGACGATAAAGTCCTAAAATCACGAGAATCACGTTGTATTTTATGACAACTCTTCCAAGAAGCCCTTTCTTTCCTAAAATGATGAATATTGGAGCATCATGTGAAGTTATACTTTAACATCGGATTGACTAATCAGGAAATCATATTTGTCGTTTTTAAGGTCGGGGGGGGAAAAAAAGGACATCTCATGTGCGTGACAGCTGACCCGATTGCCTTCACCCCTCCTGCCATTTTTTTAGTTCCCCTTTGTGTGAGAAATCATTTTTTTAACATTTGACTCAAATCTGCTTAGAATTAGATGCATATTAGTGAGCGACATGAACACATAGAAAATAAATGATTATCCAGAAATTCACTTTAATACAAAATAACAAACTTTGCTGAATAAAATAAGTATCTTAAACATCAGCCAGTCCTGCTTAACTTCAAACTGTAAAAATGAATATAAAACAATAAATAAATACTGCACATTTTTGGTGCAACAGCAAACCTGTAAACATATTTGTGCTTAAATGCAATGACTGTAGGCTACAGTTGGAAAACAGAAATAAAATCATTAGCTTAATGCCACATAATGTGGCGATAGCCGACTTTTTCCACGTGAATTTCCTGTGAGCTCTTGCAGCAGTGAGGAGTTGTCCGCCCCTAAAAGCAGCGTCAGCATTTAACCGTTCGTCTCCCATGATGCTCTGTTGTCTCTCGCTATCTTCTCCGTGAGCAACACTTGGCTCGACCAATGGGATGAGGGGATTCTGGATTGTTACATATATGCTGTCAGCTCATTGGTCACAGCGTAGCACAGGGAGGGGAACAAGTTTACCGTAAGTTCTGTATCTAACGTGCCCTTGTTCTTCATTTTCCATTAGCTTTTTACTAACTATTTTTTTATTCTCACAGTAATAAGGGACAAAGTGTGCTCCTTTTCCACCAAATACGGGACAGGTACTTCTATTTCTAAATTCGGAACGTTTCCGTTTTTCAAGGGACGGTTGGCAACCCTAGGAGTGGGGTTCGATAAGCATGTCCCAGCTTTTGGAACTTGGGATGACATCACGCAGCGTGTCCGTGTGCTGAATCGGGAGCATCTGTAGCGTTAGCGTGTCTAATGACCGATGAAGTTTAACCTGATCGATAACAAAACTGAATAAAATCTGTTTCTGGTGAACAAAGTAACTGTTAGACCACGATATAAAGGGCGAGAGCTGGGTAGCGCTGCGGCTAGCTGTAGCTAACAGGTTAGCCTCTTTCAGCTCAGTCAGTTAGCCATATTAAGCTACACTACTTTTGAATTTGTATCAACAACAACCGTTTGTTTTCTACAAGTAGAATAACTGTTTTATTTTTCTAAAATCTCTATGAAAGTCATTTTTTAAGATGTTCCATTTGTCCTCCTCTGACCTCAGATCTTAATAAAAGAATAAAAATAAACTGAGACTTTTCTGTCACCTTGTTAAATGTCAGAGCTCAGTCTGTCTTAGAAGTCAGTGCTTTCCTTCAAGTCTGACAATGATTGTTTTCTACTTTCAGCTACTTTAGATCGCAGATGAAATTCAATTCTTAAGAAACTGAGCAGATCTGGTACCTACAATGGTTTAGAGCCCCTAGTGGCGAAAATTACACAGTGTTGATTTAAAGCCACTGTCACACCTTGACAATTCAGACCAGCTTATGCCTGACGTACGAAAAATTTGTCAAAAACGCTAGCATACGTTGGATAAGTTATGAGTACGCTGAAACATGTCAACATACAGGGAGTACATACCGCCATATGCCAGCGTATGCTCGTACATGGGCCATAAGTTACAGGTAAGTAAGTATTTTATAACTTAACGTTATAGTTACTCATAAGTAGCGCAGGGATTAAAGTATTGACCACCAAAAACCGTCTTTCTTTCTTATTCCTTTTTATTCTTTTTTTGGGGGTGGGTGGTAAACAACAGCTAGGTTAATCCCGCAATCAAAGACATCTTTTTATCTTTACGCCTTCAGGCGCATCGCTGCCCCCTTCAGGACACTGGCTTGTTCATTATGCTGCCATCTGTTCTGCATAAGTCAGGCTGCCATTGGACAGAAGTTCTGGACTCGTTACGAATACTCTATTTATACTCCCAAAATAGAAAAAATACATAAAAAGTTCAGCATATGCCAGCATTTTAGGAGACGTCAGGCATTCGCTGGATAAATCGGCAAGGGGACCAGAGTTCTGCTGCACCCTGACCTGTGAAAACCAGCGGTTGGAGAATATCTATGCAATGCTGCGTTCAGACCGATCACGGTTCCAGAACCAGGATTTATATGCAGAGCGTTTGGTGGACATGACTCAAGAGGCTCTATCCTTATCCTTTGCTCCTCAAACTAATTTTTATTTCATATTGTGATACTTCCAGCTTTTTGCCTCCTAAAAAAAAAAAATATTTTCTTCTCTTAAAGCTGCAACGAATGGCAGTGAGAATCACAGAGCCTTGCTGGTTTGATGCAGCCGTTAGCCTGTTAGCCTCACAGAGTGAGGTCACAATCCTGACGAGCTGAGTGCGTGGATCACATTGGAGCAGGACCTTTGACCTCTTTCCTGCTCATCACAGCAAATAAAACAAAGCATAGCAATAATGATCAGAGCTGCGCTCCTTCTACATAACAATCCATTCTTCTGGCTTTTATCTAACATTTGGAGTTTAACTCCTTGATATTTACTTATTTTTCACATGCAGAATGTCTGCAGAAGCGATGACAGCTTGCAGGTAGTGTCTGTCTGTCTCCCCAAAAATTCTCCTGGATCAGCTTTTCTGATTGGTTGATGCTCCGCCGTCCAGCGCCTAAAGTTCAATGTGCTGAACTCCAGCATCCGACGCTCAGATGCCAGAATGTCAAACTTTTTTTTTTTCCAGCTCAGCATAGTAATACGCATTACATAGAGTGTCCTCTGACTCCATTTTCCCTACAGCCAATCACGCTGTTTTATTTACCAATTTAGTCCAATTTTTGTCATAGTTTGGAGCAAAAAACAGCAAAACAAGTCCTTCACTAGGTTCACCACACATTAGCTTTAGAAAAAACTCATTGCATGTCCGTTTGACGAGGATCTGATTAAAGAATGATCGCATTTATTTACAGAGAATTAAATATTTATAGGGAGACAAGACATGAGATTTATTTGTTTTAAGTTTGTTTAATATGAGCGGTACAACGGAGTGTTAGGGCCAGGCTAGAGATTTTTTTTTTGAGAATAAAGTCGTAAAAAAACGAGAATGAAGTCGTAACATAACGAGAATAAAGTCGTAACATAACGAGAATAAAGTCATAACAAAACGAGAATAAAGTCCTAACATAACGAGAATAAAGTCGTAACATAACGAGAATAAAGTCGTAACATAACGAGAATAAAGTCGTAACATTATGAGAATAAAATCATAATAAAACAAGAATGAAGTCGTAACATAACGAGAATAAAGTCGTAATAGGAGAGTAAAGTCGTAATAGGAGAGTAAAGTCGTAATAGGAGAGTAAAGTCGTAATATTACGAGAGTAAAGACGTAAAATTATGAGACTAAAGTTGTAATATTACGAGATTTAAGTCATCATACAACAACCCGTTTCCGAAAGAAAGCTTGGAGCTCCGCCCAGCAGATGACGGCCGTCCAGCTCCACCAATCAGCAACCAGAGTCCTCTTTGACATCCTGCCCAGTTTGATGCTGCTGCTAAAAGATTTCCTGATTTATCAAACCGATGCTAAAGTAGAACTTCCCATGATGCTCCACATTCCTCATTTTAGGGAAGAAAGGGCTTCTGGGAAGAGTTGTCATAAAATATAACTTGTTTCCTGTAATTTTAGGAATTTATTAACTTAATATTACGACTTTATTCTCGAAATAGAAGAAAAAAAAATCTCTAGCCTGGCCCTAATACTCCATCGTAGAGCGCCATGTAAATCATTTTATTTTTATTTATTTATATTTACAGTTCATGAAAAACTACTGAAGTTATTTTCAGATTACACATAAATGGATTAATTAATTCAGCGTGAGAAAAGGAATGACTTTAGGTTTAGGATTCAATCGATGACAACCTACTGAGCCTACTGGAACTATCTGAAGCCATTCTATGGGACTGATTACCGCTAATAACGATAATGCTCGTATTACTAAGGCTATGCTGGTCTGAATGAACTCTGCACACTTTGATGCCCAAAACGTGCCCGGTGTGAACGCAGCATAAGAACAAACATCTTTCAAAGATCACAGCTCAGATGTCTGGAAGCACAATCATTGAAAATATCGTACAGTGTATCCCTGGCTTTGGAAAAGCAGGATAATAAGTGAACAGAACCTTTGTGGATGGACTCGGTTCTCCATTGGTTCCAGAACTAATTTATCCTAAAAAGTTTAACGTTAATTTTTCATGTTAGAATATGTGTAGATTAAAGAGATTACTGACCTTTTTCTCATTCTATTCTCTACTTGGATGTTTTACTGCAGCAAACTGAGTTTATAACTAAATATTTTTTTATATATATATATTTTTATGATGTTTTTCAGAGGGCCAGGTGATCTGTTAGAGAGAGAGAGAGATGATTTTTAATCCAATTGTAAATTAAGGTTAAAGTACTTTTGGAATGAAGTCCAGTTGAGTTTAACTCTGTAGTCTCACTTTCACTACAATAGAACGATCTGTGATTGTCCATAATAATGATATTTATGTTATTTATACTGGAAACTGTATTAATATCTCCTTTCTTTCTGACACCTACCTGGGAGACACCATATGTTTGTTGTTTTGAGATGTGGTTTGGTTAGAACTGTCTGTATAGAACAAATGAGACTTTTTTTTCTAATTTTAAAATCATAAAGATTTGAATTTCCTCTGTCTCTTAATTGTTTCAATGTAGAGGTTTTTTTTCAGAAAATTTACAAAAAAAGCAAAGTTGTTCCTCCACATGATGTACTGCTTTTAAATATTACGTGATTTAATGAATTCAGCGTTAATCAGCAAAAAAATCTTAATAATTTTGGTTGCTATCACTGAGTCTGGGAGCGGCCATTTTTGCCCAACTATAGTAGCCCCTCCCTCCTGCCATATTCCAGCAGTGACGTCACGGTGCGGTAAGCCTAGCGCCATTCTCCCCGCTTTACAAGCTAAATCAATGGGAACTACTAGACACATCTGCAATCAACAACAATTATTGAAGATTTCCAGAGGACTTCACCATTGAAATTCACCAGAGCTATAGTGAAACTGACAATGCCCACGTGCATGGCAGCTGGATGCTGGAATGCATCGGGTAAAAGTGAAAAGAGTTATTCCACCTTTCTGATTCCTGATCCTCCACGGACGGGTTGGTCGTTGGATCGCCAACTTGAAGAGGGAGGATTTGCCATCGAACTTCTGGCCAGAGAAAAAACCCGTAATATGTAGCCAACATTTGGAGAAGAATGTTTTCAAGATGACTTGGATAATAGCGCGTTGTGGCAAACACCAGATACAGCACTGGGACTTGATCAACAGCCGATACCGCACCGTGACGTCACTAACCAGTAGGTGGCAGTAGTGTTCTTTGACAAACATGGATGCCTCCAGTAAAGCACATTCACATGAAAATTACTCTGAATTAAAAACACTGATCATTTATTGAACAGGATGGAATCATTTCAGATTTAAAGAACTTTCAGAAGTTTGGATTCTGAATATGAGCGACTTTTCCTTTAATATTTCAAAATGCTCTATGTTTCTGAATAAGGAGTCAGAAGGAAACTCGGCTACAGTCTTCGTTTCATAATGGTCAGTTCAAATGTTTTGGAAGGACAATTTTCACCAGCGCCACCTTGAGTCCTGGAGCAAGCAGCATTATTAGCTTTATGTAAATGAAACGGAGAAGAAATCCAGATACCCAGAATCATAAAAAGGTTTATACTGATTATTTAAAACTTACCAGCAAATGTTTATAAAGGCTTTTTTCAGTTAAACTAATATCATATAAACAGGGTACGCATTGGTTCATACTCCAGTCCAGAGGGGGGCGCAATGCTCACCAGAAACGATTGGCGAAGCACTAAAGAAGAAGACGGTTTTGACTTTTTTCACGTTACAACATAATAAAAGTATACTATAATAAAAGTATACTAAAACAATAGGGCCCTCAGTGAAATACTTTGAAAAACAACATTTCCAGCCAATAGTGTTATTGGAATCCAGGACAAGACCTTTTTACCTTTGTAACATTCAAAAAATATGGATATTTTGATGGTAAAAATGTATGTCAATGTAATAAGAAGAAACGCCAACTTGCCCAAATAAATTAAGATAAATAACTTCTATATATAAGTGCTTCTAGAAGAAATTCATGAAAAACACTCTGAGATGGCTCCTCTTCCCTCCATTAAAGACATTTCATCCCAGCGCTGCGTGTCCCGAGCCCGTGACATCATCAGTGACCCCTCACCCCCCCACCATGGACTGTTCTTCCTGCTGCCCTCTGGGAAGAGGCTTCACAGCATTCAATGCAGGACCAGCAGGTTCTGCAACAGCTTCTTCCCCACCACCATCACACTGATGACCTAAATGTTGGAACTGTAATTATAGTCATGTGTTTACATCACTTCTTTTTTTTTTTAAGTAAAAGTCTAGACAGCTACACTTAACTAAATTTATTTTTTTTCCACTTTATTTTTATTGAATTTTCTACAGGTATACAACGAAAACATGACAATGATTAATGTCCTTTAGTGAATCCTTTAGCATTTGTCACAAAAAAAAAAACAAACAAAAAAAACAACAACAAAAAAGCATTAGACACACAATAAATAATATTATATAAAAATAATTTGTTCATTTACACTTTGGACATACTGAAAGTAAAAAAAAAAAAAAAAAAATCCCACTTTATGAAGTTTCAACCAATCAATTAGGAGTGTCCACACCTTTATTCATAACAAATGAGATAAAGTAGAACAAAGAAAAGAGGGCTAAATTTATTTTTGTATACACTTGTGTGTACAAAATCTAAGTAGATATATATATATATATATATATATATATATATATATATATATATATATATATATATATATATATATATATATATATATATATGCTGACAAATACTATTTTTTTTTTTTTTTTTTTTACATATTTTTACTAAAGATATTCAAAATGAAATTCCAGAATCGCAAATGTACAATGGAACGTATACCATCCATAACAATTTATTTTTTTTTTTTATAAGACAATAATAAAAAATAAAAAAAACTCAGAAAAATTAAAAGAATCACAAAAAAAAGAATAAAATAAAACAATTAACTTCATGTAGGTGTGAAAACTTTCAATTTCATCTTGGAAACTTGGACATTTGGAGAAACTTCCTGAATAAAGAATTTCCCAGTAATGAAAATAAAAAATATTTTTTCCTGATAAGTTTTGGCTATTATTGTAGAATTTTTTATTTCATTTAAAGTCAACAATAAAATATACAAATGAATAAACAAATATGCCAGTGGGTGGTCACAATTATTGTTCAATTCTCTCTCTTTTTTTTTCCAATAAAACTTTATTAACAAAATTGACAAACAGTATCAAAAACCATATCAAAATATCAATTAATACATTACAGGAGTATTAATAGTGAAAAAGAAAACAAAAGAGAGTTTAAACTGGACCATTTACATTTATGAACATAAAACTTTCCAAATAAATGAAAATTCAAAATAAAGGAGTCCGTTTTTATTGTGAGGAGCAGATCTCGCGCTACGGTGACGTCATCGCGCAGTGCGACGTCACCGTAAGACGTCTGGCGGTAAAGCGCTGCAGTCGCCATTTCATCCGTCTGAAAAGCAACAGCGCGCGGGCCGCAGTTAGCAGGTAAGGAAATCATCTAAATTACAGTCGGTAGCTTTGATCTAGTGAACGAAGCAGCTTCAGTGCGGCTGTTAGCGCTAGCTTAGCATGAAGGACAGGATCTGAATCTGTGACTTTAGCTGAGAAGCTAATGCTCGGCTAGGCCCTGAGTGGGCTAATTACAAAGAATTAGCATGGCGGTGAAAACGCGATGGTCATCCGTTCATCTGGTCACTCGTTCATCTGTTGATTCGTTCATCTGAGGTTTACGAGCTTCAACCTGCTATTTCTGGACAGCCGGTTTCTAGTTTAGCGTCCATTATGGTTGATCAGTTTAAGCTACCACTGTCCGATGAGCTGAATGACGCTCTGCTAGCACAGAAGCTAAAAGCTCTGCTGTATGGTAGGCCGGAGCGGCCAAACGAGAAGAACCCACGACTGTGTAACAGGGCCATTCTAAGATGGAAAAATAAAAAATTAAATTTTTTTTTAAGTGGTATATTTGCAAGACTAAATACGCAAATTTACGAGTAAAAACACAGAAATTCAAATATACAAATATAAATAGTAAATGGATTAGTAAAAACACGCAAATTCAGGAGAAAAGAAGTTGCAAGTTTGTCAGACGCACATGTGCAGAACAACATATTATACTACATGTTAAAGTATGCTACATAAAGTTCATGAAAATGCGTCATTTATTAGGGGGGATTTTAGTGATGGAATGAGACTGTAAAATGACCATGTGGAGGTTTTTAAGTGATAATGGTATAATTCATTTTCATGATAATTCTCTTAAATTGTCTTCTAAATTTGCCTATTTATTCTCATATATTTTCTACATATTTCTTTTTAATTTAGCATGTTTTTAATCTTGTAAATTAGCAAGTTTTTACTCGCAAATTTACGTGTTCTCTTAATTTTGTTTATTTTTTTCTTCTAAATTGGCATCCATATAACCCCGTAAATTTGCATGTTTTTTATTGTAAGTTTTCTATGTATCCCCCTAGATTTGCTACTTGTTTCCTTCTAATTTAGCATGTTTATAATCTCATGAATTTGTATGTTTATATTCGTACATTCACGTATTATCGTAAAAATGCCACTTTAAACTCCTTTGTTTTTGTCTTTGAGTGACCCTATTACGACATCCTAACAATGCAAGACCAAATTTATTTTATTATTTTTTTTTTTGACATACAGAACTTTCTTCTTCTTTGGTATTTCTTCAGTGGATCCACTCTGTTGCAATACCGCCCTCTTCAGACCAAGCCTTGTTCCTACATTTCAAACCCACTGACACCTTTTTTAAAGCGTGTTTCAGTGTAACGCTCTCAAACTGTTTGAAAGTAAACACATTTTTCTGCTTACGAACATCTTGCTTTAATAAGATTAAGGTCAGCAAAAAGTTTTATTTTTAAGATTCTACCACAGACCCCAGATTTTCTGCAGGGTGAACGCTACGTTTCCGTCGTCGTATCAGTGGTTCGTCGGAGTAAAATCATCCTGATCTTTTTTTTTTCTATCTGGCATATTACTATAATCCCCCATCAGTGCAGTTTTCTGTTTAGCATTTAGCCTTCTGTGTGTCAGGATTTCCGCTGGTCATTAAAAATCATTTAAAGTGATTAAATAATAATTTTTTTAATTAAGGTCATAATTGGCATTAAAATTCATTGTGATTATTGCGGCATTAAGTTTATAAAAAAAACATTTTGTCAGATATATTATAACTCAATATATTTACGTGGATCTGCTTCCGTTTGATCGTAAAGCCATATGTTTGGAGAAAAAGCCAGAGAATGTGAAAAAATGCCAGAAAACGAGGAATTCGGGCTGCAGCGTTTCCACGGTGATGATGACGAAGGATTTTGTACGATTTTATATATATTTATATTTATATATATATATGAGTAATTAACAGCCTGGTTGTTATGATGTGATGGTATGAAAGTTCACAGAAATCACCTGTGATGCCATAAAATACGCATATTAAAGTCATGTGGTTAACTTCCAGCCAATCGTGTAGCGTAACGTCACTGGCAGGAAGCAGATCTGGTAGCTCCAGCAGAAAGTCAGGGTTCAAACCACTGATCTCTGTTTATCCACTGGATCGCTGATTGCACGTCGGTAGTACGGGGTTAAACTGAAGCCACCGGCCGCCATATTGGTACTCCTTGGTTAGAGCGGTCACAATGTAAACAACCCGTGTGCTGCAGCATCAAACAACCACGATGCTCTCATTTTCGAGGGGTTAAGCCTTTTAATATAGAGATAAATTCATCACTTTGACAGACTGGCTGTTAAATAACATCAGTAGATTAACTTTAACTTGGAATAAAAAAAATAGGCCCATCACTGAAGTCTATAAATCATATAATATATTATAGAAATTAGGGCTGCAACTAACGATTATTTTACAAATCTATGAATCGGCCGATTATTTTTTCGATTAATCAATGAATCGGACAAAAAATATTTTTTATATTAACCTCTTTATTCCAAAATAAACATTTTAGACAGAACAAACAAGCACACAAGTACAGGTTGCTCATTAACTGTCCTGGTGCAATATGAAAAATAAATGTTTGTGTTAAAACTACGCAAACTTACATGAGAAATGTAGCTGTACATCCACAAAATATAGGCTACTTTGTTTCATAAAGCGCAAAAAAAGAGACATTTTTGTTTTTAAAAGCCCCTAAGGGGTTCAAAATATAGGCCCCTCCATTTCAACAAATGAGTTTTTTTAGACTAGAAGAGTTCTGCCTTTTAAGACAGGAAAGTATAGCAGTTAAAGTTGCTGCTTGAGAAAATACTGAACCATAGAGATAAAAATAGCCCTATGATTCAAATTATAAATTGTATTTGGAATAAAAATGAGAGAACTAGGGGTGCTAAAAAACACATCCTCCAAAGACAGATATTTACATGGGAATGTGGCAGATAATTAATTGACATATTACTGATCTTGCTGGATTTTATTCTGCTTTACTTCCATAAATTGCAGGATCTTCTTTACTTTATCTTTGCCAGAAGATTTAAACTTTAAAAGTCTTGCCCTCATAATTTGCAAGTTAATTTATTTATAAAGTAAATATAAACACTGCTTAAGCTAATTCAAATGAAATTAAAAGTAAAATAAGTAGCCAACCTTATCACTGTCTGTAACCTACTAACAAGGTAAGGAAAGCATCAGATGAGCTACCTGAGAAACTAACGTTACGTTTCCCCACTTTAAAACCAAACAAACAGTGGTGCTTCCGTGCCATGTTCATTTGTTTTTACTAAAGTTACATGTTACGACTTTTTTCACTTTACAAAGCGCAGGCTATTTTAATTATTGTGATCAATTTGCGCCGTCAATCCCGGCGCATGCGCGCTTCATTTGCAGTCTGGACGCTGAGGGTAAACATCCTGCGGCTCTGACTGCAGCGCTGAGAGGGACTCCTGCGGGAGAACGGGGTTGGGATGGGAAAGGCGCCCTGACCACGGCAGGCAAAAGTCGCCAGATTTGTCGCTAGTAGCTTTTTTGAAAAATAGTCGCTGGAGGGGTCTGAAAAGACACTGCGACTGCGGCGCTGACTCGCTCTGCTATATTTTTTTTCTTCCCCCAGATGATGGCGCCGGTGGATGACGCATTAATCGCGCGACACAACTAATCGATGATTAAATTCGTTGCCAACGCTTTTAAAAGTCGATTTTTAACGATTTTATCGATTCGTTGTTGCAGCCCTAATAGAAATCCATCACAATAAAACAATTGTTTTAATGGAGCAGAATAATACAGATAAATGATCTATATCTAATATACATGGCGTATTTAGATTGATATGGTAATTACATCTTACATATAAATATATAAAAATGTTTGATTTGCCTTTTTTCTGTCAATATAACCTGCAATATATTTCAGCTCATGACTTTTTCTAATGAGAAATGAACCAAACGCTCCAAAGACGGCAGCATCATCCACTAGATAAGCAATTACTAACATTTCAACTAATGACTTTCTATTTCCTCTACTTTCTATTTTCTAACCTTAGACCCAATGTCAGTGTCTAACTCAGTCAGTGTCTTCCAGTCAGTCTAAGATAGCCAGACTAATGTTAGTCTGCAGACTAAACTATAGGATCCATCGGCTATAGATGGATTTATGGGTTAGTTCATCCACTGACTGGGAAATGACCTGAGGAACGTCTTCCTGCAGACAGAAACCTGCTGGTTTTAGCAGCTAAATGCTAAACGGAGGCATTTTACTGCGTATCGGTGGCTTCACTTTTTCTCAGGCTAACACTAATCCGGTGAATATAGAGGTTGGTTAAACCTGAAGTTATCTGGCTAAAGCAATCTTCTCCATGGCTCCTGTGTGACATTTCTGTGCAGCTTCGTTGTTACACTTTTAGCCGCCACGGGGCGGCTGGCCTGTATTTTCTATGTTTAGCGCCCCCTGAAGGGTGCTGGTGACGCTGTAAAGATGTAACTAGCGGCCATCTTGAATGCATGTTTTGTTAAAAGATCTTTACGTTGGTGTTTCTCAGTGACAAGAGGATCCAAAATGGTGAAAATTTTCATCGGGAACTTGTCGTCCGACACCACCTCAGACGAGCTGCGCTCCCTGTTCTCGCAGTACGGCAAGATTTCAGAATGCTCCATCGTGAAGAACTTCGGCTTCGTGCACATGGACGACAAGGCGGAGGCAGAAGAAGCCATCCGTAACCTCCACCAGTACGAGCTGAACGGCCAGCCGCTGAACGTGGAACTGAGCCGAGGGAAGTCCAGAGGTTCCACCAAGCTCCACGTGGGCAACATCGCCTGCACCAACCAGGAGCTGAGGGCCAAGTTCGAGGAGTTCGGCGCCGTGCTGGAGTGCGACATTGTTAAAAACTATGCGTTTGTTCACATGGAGCGAGTGGAGGACGCCATGGAGGCTATTAATAAGTTGGACAACACAGCGTTTAAAGGTGAACCTTTGGGCGGGGGCTGATGGGCTTTTCACTTATTGATCTAGAACCAAGAATGTTCAGTTCTTGTTAGTTTCCAGGTAAGTTCCAGATGAAGAACAGGTGAGTAAGCAGAGAAAAGGCAGCAGGACTTTAAACTTAACTGGAATGTGGCGCCTTTAATCTCAGCTTCTTTGCTGGTTTAAATCAAATCTTCTAAAATATGGAGCTAATTTGGTGCCATAAAGTTTATTCAAAAACATTTTTTATTTTTATTTTAACTGAAGACAAATTCACACTAAAAGAGAAAATGTTTTTTATTAAATAAAAACAAAAAAGTGATTTTTTTTTTTAAACAGAAAACACATTTTTAAAGCGATGTTTTAGACTTTTTATTATATATTTTTTATATTTGCAGTTTCACGCTGGGATACATTCAGAATGTCTAGGAAATAAAATTCTTTCAAACATGAATCCCTTATTTTATTGAAATAATTATTCTGTTAAACTGATCTGAGCCTTTTTATTATTAGAACATCTAATTAAAGAAAATAAGAAATTAAGAAATGTTAGCTAAAATATTAGTCTGTTGGACATTTTCATGCAGTATAAAAACCTTACATGGCGTCACGTTTCCCATTCATGTGTAATGGGTTTTAATATCCAATATTTGTTGTAAGATCTAAAAACTCTAATTTCAGATCTCGATAATAGTTACTACCAGTTATTATGACAATTTTAGTTCTTGAAAAATGAATATAATATTCTAGATATCTAGAAATCCAATTCTTGACATCTACAATATATTTCTGCACGTAGAAATGTCACTACAGATACGAACTACTTAGTTCACAGCTAGTTAAAATTTCTCTTTTAGTGTGAATTTGTCAGGGCTAACGTTAGCCCTAGCTGCTGCAGACGGGCTAACGTTAGCCCTAGCTGCTGCAGACGGGCTAACGTTAGCCCGTCAGCAGCAGATTGTTTCTCGGCTGTATTTTCCTAATTGAAGCTGAGGTTAGAGGTTGATATTAGAAGCTGCAGGTGAGACTAGAGATGATTCTGCTAATGGAGGAAAGCGGCTGTAACCATGGTAACCCTGTAGAGATGCTTCTGTCTGCATGTCCTGTGTTTGCCTTCCAGTCCTCATTGAGTGTTCTCTCTTTAAGGAAAACTGATGAGCGTGAAGCTTTCCACTAGCCGCCTGCGTACGGCGCCGGGAATGGGAGACCGATCGGGTTGTTATCGTTGCGGGCAGGAAGGCCACTGGTCCAAAGAATGCCCTCTAGACCAAAACGGCTTCCAGAGAAACGGCTCCGAGCCAAACTCTGAAGGATACGATCCCTCGAGGTTCGGCGGGCGTGGTCACGGCAGGGGCTATCCGGACTTCAGCGCCGCTCCGGAGTACGACGGCGGCTACGGTCCCGGTTTCCCCCGGGTCGCGGCCCAGAGCAGCAGCATGCCGGGTTACAGAGGAGGCGCCGGCTACGAGAGCGCGGCCAGGTACGGGCCGCCCCCAGCTTACGGCATGAGCGCCGTGCCCGATCACAACGCGGCTCGGATGTACGGCAGCGAGGCGGCATACAGGAGCAGCGGCTCGGTCTACGGCGCGGTGCCAGCCTACGCGGTCCGACGGTCGCCCTACGACGTAAGGGATCCGTACAGCGTCGTGGACTACTACGAGAAGTACCGGGCCAGTGCTTACGGAGCCGCTTATTACGACGACCGGCGCGGCGGCGCCGTGCCCGGTCCAACGACGGCCCCCTCCACGGCGCAGAGGGACCGCGTCCCGCCCGCTAGCGTCGACCCCTACATGTGCCCTCCCCTCCCTCCTCCACCAGCCCCGGTCTCTTCATACTACGCACGTGACCGGAGTCCGATACGGAGAGTCGCCGGCGACACGGGTGGATACGCATTCGAGCGGTCGCGGCTTTCCCCGGTGCCCGTGGCCCCCAGGAGCGGCACCTACGAGCATTTGCGGGATCCTGTTGCCGAGCGGGCCCGGTACACTTACTAAGCTCGGACGGAGCCAAGCGGAATAGCCTTAGCACCGCTGGAACCACGGAGACGCCGAGCATCCATGGAAAAGCTTTGCTTCCCGTTCCAGCTCCTGTTTCTCTGCAGTCAAATCTTTTTTTCTTTTTTTACTGATCTGTGACTCTGTACAGTTTGAATCTGAAGAAGCGGCTTAATAAAACTTTTTTAGTTCCTCCTGTAACAGTAGAATGTGTCCTTTGATGTTTGCCTCCAGCCAATCAGTGCATGAAGATGTGCAGACATGTTGCTCCACTGTTCTGTCCCTTGTGCTGTGATGCGGTGAACTTCGCACGGCTGCAGACGCCGTTTAAAAATGATTTTTTTTTTAAAGCCTGACGTCTTACAGCAGTTTTTCAGTGAATCCTTTGGTTCAGGTTCATCTTATTGATTCTTTCCGAACACCTCAGGCTTCTTGTTTTCATCCTTTCTTCTCTCCCATCGATGCGGAGCTGATGCGGTGTCGCACAAATAAGCAACACCTTTAAACAAATGTGCATGAACAGGAAGTTCCGTGTGTTTTCTGAGACCAGACTGTTGTCCCATAACGTGACCTCTGACCTTTCCTCTGTTTCCATTCGAATAAAATGTGAAAGTGAAAACATTGTACAATTTTCATTCATTTTCAAGTTTAATAAAAAAAATGTAAATGGTTTATGGTGTCATTTCTAAAACTCTTTTTTTCTAACTTAATAAAAAGGTTAAAGGAATAGTACACCCAAAACATGATTAGCCTTCATTTTCTACTCACCCCCCATGCTGAACAACACTCTGGAGTACTTTTTTGATATCTCAAATGCATCTGGAGATCTGGGAGGCTTCTTGCTGTCTGCTGACATTCAAATAATGGAGGTCTATGGCGCCCGAGGCAGAAAGGTCCATAAAAGTCCACAAAAAACGTGTCAATATTCCTCCATACTGCTCGTCCAATGTATTCCAAGTGTCCTGAGTGGGTAGCGTCCAGAATTTACTCGAAACGAAGTCCTTTAGAATGTTTTTAGAGCATAAACAGTAGTGTATAGGATTTCCTGAAAGCGCGTTCACGAGTCTTTCTTTGCACAGGTAAACAGCACATTTCTTCTTCTACGCTTGCATTATAGGCAGAGCAGACGCTGAATGCGCACTTTCATCTGGTTTGGTCTGCCGCGGTTTCCGTAGACTCGTGAACGCGCTTTCAGGAAATCCTATACACTACTGTTTATGCTCTAAAAACATTCTAAAGGACTTCGTTTCGAGTAAATTCTGGACGCTACCCACTCAGGACACTTGGAATACATTGGACGAGCAGTATGGAGCAATATTGACACGTTTTTTGTGGACTTTTATGGATCTTTCTGCCTCGGGCGCCATAGACCTCCATTATTTGAATGTCAGCAGACAGCAAGAAGCCTCCCAGATCTCCAGATGCATTTGAGATATCAAAAAAGTACTCCAGAGTGTTGTTCAGCATGGGGGTGAGTAGAAAATGAAGGCTAATCATGTTTTGGGTGTACTATTCCTTTAATATAAACAGAACTAATTAATTATATTAATGAGCAGAGGTGTCAGTATTCATGTTTATTACTCTAGAAGTGTAAATCCTGCTGTTTAGAAACACTTCTGTAGAAGGTAAAGTGTAAAAGTACCATTTTTAATGCCTATTAGTTTCAGGTATAAATAATGATCCCTTATTATTCTTTGCTGAGCTGACTTTTCCTTTAAAAACAGAAGTAGGACATCAGGAAGCTGTGAAAACCAGCAGCCAGACTGGGATTAAACTGGGAGAAAATAAAAACAGGGTTTAGTCTGTTTTTTATTTCCCTCTGCTTTCAAACAGCAGCAATGGCGGCTGGTTTGGATGGTGTAACGGAGACCAGATGTCTGTAAAGATTCCAGCTCAGCCTGTCCACCCCCCCCTCTGGGTTTAGCTCATGCATGAAGTCATCCGTCTGGTTAGGTCACCTCCATGACTTGCTAACAGCGCTGGAAGGCAGTCCTCATCGACTCGAGAAGACACTGATGCTCTTAAAGGGCCCAGTGCACCAAGCTGCCTTCAGAGGTCAGGGTTCAACATCTGTCATGGCTGCAGAGAGGAACACAGGAGCTACAACTGGACTTTGTTTCCAAGTTTGAAGACGTTTCTCTTCCATCCAGGAAGCTTTTTTAATTCAAAATGTCTGAAAAAGCGTCAAGTTCCAGGTTTTGGTTTAGAAAACATGCAAATAGAAACAGATGAATGGTTCCACCCCTTTGGAATGACCCCCTTTCAGAGACGTAGACAGGTATGGGGCATTACAGGCCAAACGACCCCCCATTCCAAAGGGGGGGACCCAAACTCCGCCCCAAATTCGAACATCCAGTCAGATTGATTCAAAGTTTTCTATCTAAGGAAAACCAGTTGATTGCATCGACTCATTGACTCTTCAGCAATCCCTCACAATAAGCATGCTTGTAGCGACAGTGGAGAGGAAAAACTCCCTTTGAACAGGAAGAAACCTCCAGCAGAACCAGGCTCAGTGTGAGCGGCCATCTGCTGAGGCCCACTGGGGTTCAAGGAGACAGAAGCAGACGTAGAAAAAGAAGCATCAGCGTTCTGATGGTATTTTAGAGAAAGGATTTTTATCCAAAACATGATTAATGTGCAGAAATAAGGAATAGTTGTATTTACCAGACATGTAAACAAGTTATTTTTTTCTTTTAACTTCATTCTAACCACATTTTGCTGCTTTGTACTCGTGCAATGACAAAGTTGAATTCTATTCTAGTCTAAATTTAATATTGTTGCAGCTTTAATGCATGAATTTATTCTAAAAAAGTTAAACATAATCTTCTAATGTCATAAAATGACAACTTACATTTTTTAAATGTGTATTTCTTTTCTTAAAGTTCTTATAACTTCATTCTTTTTTATCAAATTAAAACTTTATTCCTGTAATTTTATAATGACTTTGTTCACAACATATTGTTCTAAATAGAAATAATTGTGGTAGAATGAGTCTGCTAATCCTCGTGTTTGTAGAGCTGCATCCAGAGGCGTTCTTTAGCTTTGAATGTCGAAGCTGTTATTATCTGACCTTAAAGATGGCGGCTGCTGCTGACGGACAGCTCACAGGTGTCAGGATAAGCCCGGCTATATTTGCTAAGGTTACAGATGGAAAGGTGAAGCGTGACACCGCCTGGATCTGATTACTCCAACCTCAGTGGCGTGTTGCTGAGGCTCGCTCTCCATGAGGGCTCTGAGGTTTGCCTTTACACTGCAAAAACAGGAAATAAGTCTTAAAATAAGTGCAAAGACCGTCTAGAAACGAGCAGAAATGTCTTAAATGAATGTATTTACCTTTAATTTGAGCAGGTAAATAAGATGATCTGCCAATGGAAGGAGGATTTGTCCTCCTAGAACAAGATTATTAGATAATATGCACCTGAAATAAAACAATGCAAGAAAAAATGCACTTAATTTAAGAAAAAAAATCACTTATTGAGATTTTTTTTTTTTTTTTGCAGTGAGGATCTTATCAATTTCATGTTTCCAAAATTGGGACAATTCGCTGCATGACCCAGCAGGGTCCAGTTCCTGGGACTAGTTGCCCTAACCTGGCTTCACTGGGCTCTTTACACTGCAAAACACTGAATTGTAAATAAGTGCATTTGTTCTTGAATTGAGGAGGAAAGTGAGACACTTTCCCAGCGGAACAAGACAATTTACATTTAAAATAAGAGCAAACAATTGCATTGTCTTAATTTAGGTGCACATTATCCAATTATCTTATTCTAAGAGGACAAATCCTCGTTCCGTCGGCAGATCACACTGCAAAAAATGTATTTTTTTCTCAAAATAAGTGCATTTGTTCTTGAGTTGAGTAGGTAAAACAGACATTTTGCGAATGGAACAAGAAAATGTACACTTAAAATAATAAAACACACTTAAATTGTCTTATTTCAAGTGCATATTATCTAATTATCTTATTATAAGAGCAAAATTAGTCATTCCATTGGCAAACTATCTCATTTAGCTACAAAATTAAGGGTGAATACACTTAATTTAAGACATTTGTACTTATTTCTAGCTCGTTTTTGCAGTGCATGTTATTTACCTGCTCAAATTAAGGGTAAATACACTTAATTTTATAATCGTTCACTTATTTCTACATGGTTTTTACAGTGTAAGCTACCCAGGAGCAGGATTGGAAGCTTCTTCTTTCAGATTTTTCTTTCTTTTTTTTTTTTTTTTTTTTAGCTGGAAGAAACAATATATTCTAGCTTCTTCCAGAAGAAACTTGGAAGGTCAAATTTACTGCAAAATGTTGTTTCTCTTGATGAATATTTAGCCTTAATCAGGCTCAGATCCAGTAATAACCTGGAGGTGGGTTCAATATCTATAAACCAGGGAGGTTTGAGGGCAGGAAGAGAAGAAGAAACGAAAGAAAAAGAAAACCAGTCGGTGGAATCTGAGGAAGCAAGAATAGGAAATTGCCTAGTATTGCCTGATGCAAGATTTACCATCAGGCAATACTAGACAGTTTCCTAGGGCCCCAAGTTCCTGGGGGCCCCATAAAACTCTGTTTCCATGTGTGGTTAATACAACTATTCCTTATTTGTGCACATTAATTATGTTTTTGATAAAAATCCTTTCATTAAAATGCCATCAGAACGCTGATAATATTCAGTGTGTCTCAGCCCCCCCCTTCAGTGTCCACCATATTGGATCAGTCCATTTGCTGCACATGTTCAGAAAGGTCCAATCAGACAGCAGCAAACCATTTGAAAACAAACCATGCAAAGAGCAGTGTTGCCAACTTAGCGCTTTAGTCGCTATATTTAGCCACTTTTCAGACCCCTCTAGCACTTTGATTTCTAAAAAGCTCCTAGCGCCAAATCTAGAGACTTTTTTCTGCTACTGGAGACTTTGGAGACAACATCTAAAAGCAGCGAACTCTGCTCTCCAGAGCGAGTAGATTGGTAACCCCGCCTCCTGCTCTCCTCTATCTTGTCTGCTGTCATGATTCATGCAGCTATTATTTCATCCAAATGAAAAATGGAGAACAGATAAGCAGATCATGGCTTGTCTACAGTGAAAAGAAGGACTGGGTTATTTACTTTGGCCTTTTTGGAAACACAGGAAGGAGCAATCAGCTAAGTGAGCTTAGTGCTTGGAAAAAATCTTTCATTCCTTTAGAGACAGCATGAAAAGTCAGCTGAGTACAAAACATAGAGAGGAAAACAAGAAGAAAAGGGACAAGAAGAGAGGGACACAACCTAGAACAGATAATGGATGTCTATTCTATTAAAATGGGTCTCTTTTAGGTTTTGTCTTCTCATTTCAGAGGCCCCCTGCCTGTCTTTGCCTAGGGCCCCACATTTAGTAAATCCGCCCCTGTTTAGAGCCACACCAGAAGGTCAAGGAACTGAAATAAAGGGATCAGAGTGGAAGATTATTTCCTCTTTGTGAGTCAGACCAGAGCAGATGCAGCTGTTTCATGGAGGACGAAATGTTTGGATAGAAGGAGGTCGTCTGGGGATTCGGTCCCTCGGTAAAACCCTCGGTGCACGCTGTCTCCTAACTGGAACACGAGCACAAACAGCCAGTTTAGGCATAAAATAGTGAAAACCTACCAGTTTTATCAAAACTCCACACACCATATTTATTAGAATTTATGAATTCTTCAATTTATTGGTTTATCTAATGTTCAAATTATGTATTTAATAAATAAATGTTACATCTGGTTATTTCATTATTGATTTCCTTTTATGATTTAACCTGTTCATCCCTTTCTATTTGCATGTTTTCTAATCAAAAACCAGGCTTTGTTGGTCCACTCTATAAACCTGGAACTAAACGCTGTTTCTGACATTTTGAATTAAAAAAAGCTTCCTGGATGGAAGAGAAACGTCTTCAAACTTGGAAACAAAGTCCAGAGGATTGATTTTAACTTTGTTGGAATGATTATGACCTGGATGACTGAGAATCTTCACCAGAAGATGCAATAAACTAACTAGGCTAAGAAAATAAAGTCTAGTCTAAGGAAGTTTTCATCCAGAATTGTAGAAAAATGTTCCTTTAATAGAGTAGAGCAGTAAAGCTTCTGGCCTTAACAGTTTATCCTGCATTACACTTTAGGCCATTTTAAAAATGCTACTTTTACACTTTTACTGGAGTAAAAAGCTGAAGTTGATCCTCTAGAAATTATAAAACAGTTTTAATCAGTTGCATTTATACTTGAGTTATAAACAAAAATACTTTAATGTTTTCCCTCTGTTAAAAAAAACAACAAATTACATTAAATCAGTCAGAATTAATGAAAAAATAAAGATTTTACGCTTTTCTTTTTTTGTCTCTGTGCTGCTTCGTACTTGAAATGATAATTTCATGTCTTTCATTATTGTTTATCTCTTGTTTACGCTCTCAGAAGCTGCTTAATGTCCCCAGCTGCTCCGGATAACACAGAGAGATAAAAATAATCAGCCTGAAAAAGTCCCTGCAGCTAACAGGGGAGTCATGTTTGCATCTGTTAGACCCTGTTATTTGTTCTATTAATGTCCGCCTCGTCTTTAACAAGTCGAAGTTGAGTCCAAAAATGTTTTGATTGATGTTTTTGTAATTATATATGAGTTAATTGAAGTTGTGTCGTTAAAAAAATAATTAAATATGTAATTTTTTCTTAAAATAAGTGATTTTTTCTTGAATTGAGGAGGAAAGTGAGACACTTTGCTAATAGAACAAGACAATTTACATTTCAAATAAGAAAAAGGAATTGCATTGTGTTATTTCAAGTGAATAATATCTATTTTAATTTAATTTGAAGAGTAAAAATACTCATTCCTTTGGCAAATCCTCTGATTTACCTACTAAAATAAAGGCTAAATACACTTATTTTAAGTATTTCTCACTTCTTTCTAGATCGTTTTTGCAGTAGAAGCAGGAGAAAAAGACTTTATCTATTGACAGAGTAATTATTTAGTTTTTTGTTTAATGATGATAACCTATAGTTTCACATTTCATCCTATAATCAGTCTGAGATCCTCTTGCACAATAGGAAGGTAGGATAGGTATAGGTGTGACTCCCAAAGCACATGACAGCAAAGTCAGCCAGAGTTAGCTGGGAGGACAGGAAGTGAATAACAACAGCAAATAGAATAAGAACAACAATAGCACCAGGATTGAATTCAAACAAAAAAATATAAAAAAAATAAAATTCTTTAAGCTGCACTGCAAAACCCTGGAGTAAAAATAAATAAAAATGTTCTAAAAACAGTGTTTTTGTGGAGGTTAGATAAAAATATTTGCCCTAAACCTAAGCTAATTTGCAACTATGCTACGTTCAGCCTGAACGCAGCAGGAGCAGCTAAAACGCACGTGCTGCTTCATTTCTGATGTTTGTAAAAGCTTAGTTCTGACGCGCGGCTGAAGCATCTTTGCTAGCTGCGCGGTGGTAAAGTGGGTCTGATGCGCGCTGAGAAAATAAAGAACTGCTTTAGTTTTTTTGTTATTCTTTAAAACAAACTTTGAGTTTAATAGTTTTAAACTGAAAAATAAAAGATGCAGGGATTCATTTCAGTTAGCGTACAGGCTAATTTAGCGGGTTAGCATCAAGCTAGCAGAGTTTCTTGTTTCTTTCTGTAATTTGAAACGAGCTAAAGTCAGTTTTTACAGTAACTTCGTCATCATAGTAACTGAATTCCTTTTTAAATGAAGTCACCAGAAACAGGAAGTAGTAAAGCTACGTTCATAGCGCGCGCAGCAGGAGCAGCTAAAGCACGCATGCTGCTTCATTTCTGATGCTTTTGGTGTAGTTCTGACGCGCGGCTGTAGCGTCTTTGCTGCTCTAGCTGCACGGTGGTAAAGTGGGTCTGATGCGCGCTGAGAAAATAAAGAACTGCTTTAGTTTTTTTGTTATTCTTTAAAACAAACTTTGAGTTTAATAGTTTTAGACTGAAAAATAAAAGATGCAGGGATTCATTTCAGTTAGCATACAGGCTAATTTAGCTGCTTAGCATCAAGCTAGCAGAGTTTCTTGTTTCTTTCTGTTATTTGAAACGAGCTAAAGTCAGTTTTTACAGTAACTTCGTCATCATAGTAACTGAATTCTCTGAGAGTAATGCACCAGCAGGTATTCATTTTTAGCCCCGCCCCCTAATGGCCACCTTCTTTGGAAACTAGAGGCTCAGACCTTTCCAAGTCATAAACCAAGTATTTTGGAAAGAAAAATAACATCTATTTTTTTGAACAATAAATCATGGAATAAGTTTTGAGGCAGCTCCAGATTTTTTTTTTTTTTTTTGTGGATTTAAAGGTGAAATAACAGCCTCATAATCTCTAATCTGAACACAGAT